>NC_054828.1:92605132-92906903 GCF_018345385.1 Vulpes lagopus | reverse complement strand
TGCATTGTTTTTTGTAAAGAAATAAAGGTGGTTATGATTGAATTCCTTTTGATAAACCTCTCAAGTTCTTTTTCCATTCCTCCCTACACAGAGGCCATGTATGAATATTTTGCGTATAGTTCTAATCCATAGGTTTATTTACTTAGCATAAACATGAAACCATTATTAAAATATTATAGGCTTGGGAATTAAAAAAACCATCAGCAGTTAAAACACTAAATACACGAATTTACAACTTAGTGTTTCATCAGTGCATTTTTGAGATTTATGAATATATTTCACATTCATTGCTTTTAACTGTCCTAAGATCTGCCACAATGTAAAATACCACAATGTGTTGCTCTTTTCTTATGAATAGAACTTTAGATTATTGTTATCATAAGTAATGGTGAAAAGAAGAACTCTCTGTTTGAACAGGAATTATACAAATTAATATTTAACTCTATATATCATTGAAACATGGTAGAATAAATGTACACCCAACTTTATGGATTTTGGAAAAGTTCTCCACAAATCTCCAAAACTCCATAGTTTCCATATATGCCTGTGTGTTTCTGGGTCAATGTCATGTTGCATTTCTCTAGTTCTCTTTTTCAAAAGATTCAATGTTCTCTAAATTTTTAAAACTCAGTAATTATTGACATCTCCTGGGTAACTCTATATTTCTCAGTGTCTTTGTATTTCTGAAATGAACCCTACCTTGCAAGAGTCTTTAATGTATTTCTAGTTAAAATACATAATATTTTCATAGAACCTGTGCATGCATGTCTCTATATTTTTGAGATTATCCTTTATTTAACTTGTCTTTTACTATCTAATTTCTAATTTGCTATGATGGCTAGAGTAGTCTCATAGGATGATTTGGATAGTGGTGCTTCGTTTGGTTTCTCTGGATTGTGTAAGTTACTACGTATCTATACCTTAAAAGTTTTATGTAACTTACCTCTAACTTTCTAGGCCTAATATCTATCCTGAAGGAAGATTTTTTTTTGAAGATTTTTTTTTTTTGAAGATTTTTAAAAAGCTTTTTAAAGCAAATCCTACACCCAACATGAGGCCCCCTTGAGCTAAAGGGTGCATCAGGTGAGCAGAGCAATTGCTCTCCCCACCCCACCCTCTAGTCCCATTCAAACTTGAAATTCTGATCAAGAGTCACACGCTCCACTGACTGAGCCAGCCAGGCACTCCTGAAGGAAGATGTTTTTGCTATCAATTTTGTACACGTTAGTCATTTTTGTAATTTCTAGTTTTCCATTTCTTCTTAAATCAAAGTCATTTTTTCACTGTAATTGTCAATTTCATCTAGAATTGTAAAAATGTTAACTCAATTTTACATTAATTTATCAGTAGCTTAGTTCCTGTGGTGTAGTTCATAAAGTTGTTGCTGAATTATTTTCATTGTGTGGGACACATATAAGTTTGTTGTGCTTATTCTCTGACATTCATTTGTGTGCTTATCTATTCATTTCCTTATATAAATGGCCACATTCAGTCGTTCAGTAGTCCTATGTGATCCCTGGGTTGTAGAAGGAATGCAAGGGATGTTGGGAGGGTAGTACTCAGTTTCTGACTTTTCTGGGCTCTATGGTATTCATTGTTCTGGTAGCAGTTTGAATTTTACTGTTTATTTTAATAATCTTTAAGAATTCCTGTTTTTATAAGTCCTATAAAATTTAAGCATATACAATTTTATGCGTTGTAGACTAAGACTCTGAATTCTTGGCTTGGTTTCCTGCTGCATCTCATCCTATACTGCATTGCCCCATGTGCCTCCTACATGATGTTGTACAAATTTTTCAGATCTAACTATTATTTTCCAGGTTCCAACTTTAGGCAGGGTGTCAAATTCGAAGCCAACATCTATCTGCAGCTTGTATTTCTGTCCTATGAGGGCATTAACATTCTGCTTTTAAGTTATGGATTCCTTTATTTTTGCCACTTGGACGTAACCTTTCCTTACATTCGTGCTTGGCTAGGTCTTTATAACTTATCTGTCCACTTAGCTACTGACAAGTAAGTAGCACACTTACATCTTGGAAAGGCCAGATAGGACTTTCAAAATGAAGATATTCTACAATTGCCTCTCTTTAGAAGTTTCCTCAAATATACAGACCAATGCACTTTTCTTCAGTCTTTTATTTACTTGCAATTTACGTACCATGGCCTTGTTCCTGATCGTGTTCCAACCCACTTGTTCTGCCAAAGCTTCTGCAGGTACTCTATTTCCTGGTCATAGAAATTGCTCACTGAGCACACCTCATTTGCATATGCTCTTCTCTTATTCAGAAATGATTTCTTCTCTGTTTTGTATATGATGTACTCTTTTAATAGTCGTTTCTAATTCCTTATCTTTTATAAAACCATAACTGATTTAATCATGAAGTATTATTTCCTGTACCAGCTTCCTCATATCTAATTTATAGCAATTAATGTATTTCATTGTAATCTTTACTTGTACATGTTGTTTCCTTCACAAGCTTCAGTTTTTGAGAAAGGGGATATTTTTTAATGTTTATGTATACATGTATATATTGCCCAGAACATAGGATATTTGAGAAATACATGTAAAAATAACAATTCTAGTGCTCGCTTCGGCAGCACATATACTAAAATTGGAACAATACAGAGAAGATTAGCATGGCCCCTGCACAAGGATGACACGCAAATTCGTGAAGCGTTCCATATTTTAAAAAGAAAAAAAAAAAGAAAAAAAAAACAATTCTATGCAACTGCTTTGTAGAACATTTTCTTAATAGAGCTTTCTTTCCCTTCATTAGCCATCTCTTTATCACTTTCTTAATTAAGCTTTATATTTTGAGGTCCCTTCATTTGATTTCCAGGTTTATTTCCTATCCAATAGATTCAAGGTTATTTTTGCATGTAGGTTTTTAATCTCCCAGCTCAGCATTACAAGTCAACCACAGCTGATAGCCTGCTCTAATTTATAGCCTTGGATTTACTCCAAAAATAGGTAATGATTAGCACTCCATTCAATGAAAGTCAATATCTCTACTCTGAACTTTTGAGAAATTGTCAGTAAAGAAGAGAAATGTATATACTCCAAGTGTAAAGGGAGAAAACTGAAGCTTGTCCAAGAGGCATTTATTTTCTATTTGGGAGGCAATGGTCAGCCATAATGTAGAACAAAGTATATGTAGTTATATTTGCATATGGCCCATTTTGTTATTTTTACAATGCCCTGATATATGATCAAAAAAACACTCCTGCTCTCAGTATTTTATGAACTCATTTAGATGCAGAGGACCTCTTCTCAAGGCTGACTTGTCTTCCTCTGTCCAATTCTGAAAATGTAAAGTGAATTATTTGCTAAAGGTCAGAATATGCTGGCACGTTTTTAGGTTATTCTCCATGCTCTGGTCTAGATAATATGTATTTTGGCCCATGTAGAAATTACCTTTTACTATATCCTATTTCAATACAATTTCCATGCACTGGATAAATTCCTTCATACTGGCAAATCTGTATCAGATGCTAAAGACCACTTGGTGGGGATGTTACAGAGATGATTGGCTGCAGGGCTATCCTGTGTTATTACTGAAGACTTTCACAAGCAGGGTGAATGAAAGGAACGAGAAAGAAGAGTAACAATGACAACAAAACAAGTTTGGAGTATTTGCTTTGTGACAGGCACAAGTTAGGATCTTCACATATATGATCATATTTATTCCTCATCGTAACTGTTGAAGGTTGATATCATAATTTATGTATTATTTGTGAGACAAATTAAGTCTCATCATACATAAGTAATGTTTCCATGATCACGTAGACTTGAAGAATTCAAGCCAACACACAAATCTAGAACTATTAGATTCCAAAACTATCCTTATTATAGAATATATTGCTTTTTCAGACTTAAGTTTCTATCTTTCCATGATATTTTTAGAATACAGAGTGATTCTAAAATTCTAAAACATATTTGAGGTTTGTGAAAAATTCTTCCTTACATTACCAAAATCAGTTATAACTGACAAGTTCACTATTTCTAAAGGCATAAGCATAAACACTAATTAATGATAGATCTAGGGTATCACTTCTTCAAGAAGACTTAATGAAAAAAATGAAAAAAAAGGACAATTCTTTAACAATCAACATTTGAATAAGCTTTCCCTGAATCTTCCACAATGCATACTTACCAAATAATTCTACTTTTGACAATGACTCTAAGAACTCATTTTGAACAACAGATTCAATCAACCTATTGATTGAAGTACTTCTATCCTCTCATCTTATACTGCTTGAAAATATTTAAGGAAAGTTGTCAAAAGCTATTATATTTAGAACACTGAAACCAAATTTGGCCCAAATAATTTTTGGGTAATAAGTGTTCAAATATTCAAATGTTTAAGTGACAATAAAATGAGCAGATAGATCAGCTTTAGACATATGTTCCATGCTAACTACTGTCAAGTCTAACTGAGTGATCTGAATTTCCCTTGTCACTGTCTTACATATGTTTCCATTAGGCTAAAATCCCAGGTTGTGTATAACCTATTACTCATGCCCCAGTTGATTTCTTGAATCACAAAGCTGTATAACATTTGGAGGCCTTAATTAGATGCTACTGCTTACTAGAAGAATAATTTTGCTATTTAAAATAAGAGGTTGAAAAGTAAGCAAAATACCTACACCAAAATGAACAGATTGGGGAATTTATTCTTTGTGTTAAAAGGAAAGAAAGAAAAAAACCCTTTTCTGCTATAAAGTTAAGTCAACAAATCAACAAATCAATAACCTCCTACTGGAGTTGGCAGTTCCTGCATTTAGGAATGATTCTGTCTGTGAATTTATTGTAAACTATAGATTCAGTTACTCCTATTAATTTCAGTTCTTTCTTTTGTATCCTCATTTATCACTGCATAAAAACATTTAAAGAAAACTATCAAAAGCTGTCAAGTTTGGAGCTCTGAAATTAGGTGTGGTACATGTAACATTTTCCGTATGTCCAAACATTTGGATATAAAATAAGAGGATAAAAATGTAAAAGCATTAATCTCAAAGTAATCATTAGGTAATGAGTGTGTGTGTGTGTGTGTGTGTGTGTGTGTGTGTGTGATTTTTTTCTCCTAGTATCACTTATAGCCATCCAATTGACAGATTAATACCATTACATAAGGAAAATACTATAAAATCTTCAACAGCAAGATTTCAAGAGTTGGATTGGATGCTCTTTTAGGTTCTTCAATTTTTTTGAATTAATTTTTCTTAAGATTTTATTTATTTATTCATGAGAGACACACACACACACAGAGGCAGAGACAAAGGCAGAGGAAGAAGCAGGATCCATGCAGGGAGCCCGATGTGGGACTCGATCCCGGGACTTCAGGATCATGCCCTGGGCCGAAGGTAGGCACTAAACCATTGAGCCACCCACGGATCCCCAAGTTCTTCAATTTTAAAGCTTACTTTGTCAGGTTCTGAGGGTTCATCTCTCTTTTTTTTTTAATAATAAATTTATTTTTTATTGGTGTTCAATTTGCCAACATACAGAATAACACCCAGTGCTCATCCCGTCAAGTGCCCCCTTCAGTGCCCCTCACCCACTCCCCCCCCCCCGCCCTCCTCCCCTTCCACCACCCCTAGTTCGTTTCCCAGAGTTAGGAGTCTTCCATGTTCTGTCTCCCTTTCTGATATTTCCTACCCATTTCTTCTCCCTTCCCCTCTATTCCCTTTCACTATTATTTATATTCCCCAAATGAATGAGAACATATAATGTTTGTCCTTCTCCGATTGACTTATTTCACTCATCATAATACCCTCCAGTTCCATCCATGTCGAAGCAAATGGTGGGTATTTGTCGTTTCTAATGGCTGAGTAATATTCCATTGTATACATAAACCACATCTTCTTTATCCATTCATCTTTCGATGGACACCGAGGCTCCTTACACAGTTTGGCTATTGTGGACATTGCTGCTAGACTAGAAATAGTCTACAGCCATACCACTCTGAACGCACCTGATCTCGTCTAAAGGTCCTTCTCATAGTCTAAAATGAAAATGATAGAACAGAATATAGAATAGTTTTGTTAAGAGTAAGTATAAGCCAATATCCACTTGTCTTTTCAACATTTATTTTCAAATTAAATAAATTTAATCTGTCCACTCATAAGTTATAGTTATAAAATTATAGTTATAATTATCTTTATAATTATAGTTACGTTTATAAGTAAGCTGAGAGCTATCCTGTGATGTGTAGTTGGGAGGTGCTAGGGATGGGTATACAATGCTTTCAAATATGTTGCACTTATTTTTCAATATAAGAGATCCCTTATATAGGGGATCCCTCATACAGGCTTAGCTTAGGGATGCTAAGCAAATCCTCATACCTAAGAGCAATTATATTTCCAACATATTTTACCTCTCTATCACAAAATCTTGAGATAGTCAAACAATTTCCCTGGTGGACATGCAATTCCTTTTGACTCTCATGCTAACAAATCCAGGGTTGGAATCTTCTAATCATCAAAAGCATAATGAAAGTCAGGATAAGAACTAAATTTTGAGATGAGTGAAGAAGTTATAAAGTTGCCTTTTACTTTTTTCTAGCTTACCTTCTCTCTTTGGGGTCTGAAGGCCTAGGGCTGGATATATCTTTTGCTTAGGAGCTTTTTGTTTGTTTCTTTTTGTTTTTATTTTTTGTACCAGAGACCTGAGAAGGGACAGAGTGTGACCTGGGGAAAAGAACCTGACTAATACTGCTTCTGGAATTGAAGGAACTAAAAGGAAGTTGCTGAAGTTTCTTATCTCTCAAGCTCCCAACAGAATACATCTTACAGGGAGTCTTAGAACAGGAGACAAGTCAGGCATAATGAATATGTATTTAGTTAAAAATATCAACCATTGTGTTTCTTAGAAATTCCCCCAGAAGAGGAAGTGGAATGAAGGAGTAAAGGGTGATGGTTGGTCACAGTACTCTTGAATATGTCATTATGAGTAGGATCTTCCTGAGAAGGTCATATATGGGCCACAAACTGAAAGGAATCAAAAAGAGAGTAAAGGAAACAACCAGGAAGACTATATAGCAGGGCAAACATAGTAGGCTACAAGGGAGGTAACTGTGGATTGGACAAAGATGGTAGAAGAAAAGGGGTCGGATCCTGGATAGATACTAAAGCAGCACTGATGAGATTCTCTAAAAGATGCATGCCACAAGACACTAGTTGAGTGATGCATTTGCTGAACTGAGGAAGACAGGAAGTAGCAGCTTTTATTGTTATTATTTTGGAAAGGTTTGGATATGGGAAATGGAATTTTGGTTGTAGGCATGTTTAATTTGAGATACTTCTTAGATCTACTTTAGCAGAGTGGTCAGAAGTGAATCTAAAATTCTGTGTATCTTTTGCACAATGTATTTAAAAATGGTGCTGGATAAGATCTTATAAGGCATGACCATAGAATGAATGTTGTCCAAGGACAGATTCCTGAGGCACTCTGATGTTTAGAAATTAGGTAAATGGAGAAAGAAGCAGCAAAAGGCACCAAGAAAAAGTATCCAGTGAGGAATGAGAAGAGAGAAAAGGGGGAAGAAAAAGATAAATGATAGATGAATAGATAGATCAATCAATTCTTAGATCAATTAATTCTGGTGTTTAAGTAGAGAATGTATTTAAAGGAAGAGTAATTAATAAATTGGCCAGATGATACTAATAGACTAAGTAAGGTAAAAGGTAAAAAGAATTCATTGGATTTGGCAATGTGAAAGCCATTGGTAAAACTGACAAGAACATTAGCAGCATCAAGGATAAGAGTCTGATTGGAATGGGGAGAACATGAGATGAAAATAGAAGGTATCAATGACTGCACAATTTTGTTGTAAACTGAAGCAAACTAATTGGATGGTTACTGCCTAGGGATGGTTACATATACACATATATACACATACACACATATATAATATATATATTATATACACAGGGGTAAATATATATATATATGATATATATATCTTATATCTATTTTAAGATTTATTTATTCATTCAGAGAGAGCGAAGAGAGAGGCAGAGACACAGGCAGAGGGAGAAGCAGGCTCCATGCAGCGAGCCCGATGTGGGACTCGATCCCAGGTCTCCAGGATCACACCCCGGGCCAAAGGCAGCTAAACCGCTGCGCCACCGGGGCTGCCCTGATATGTATATTTATATATACTTACTCCTATATATTTGGACATAGCAGGGCATGATCTCCTCAACCTGGGCCTAGACACATTTCTACACTTGGATTTCGTTAGTTGATTCAGTGTATGTTTAGAAGAGAGGAAGAGAATGGAGAAACAATTAAGAAACTGAATCCTTCTCCTGAATTCTTTCACTGAATCCCAGTGAAATGTGAACCTTCTGGCATGTTCTGACGTAAATACAAACCTTAGGGATTGTCTATTTTGTTTCTTCATTATGTTATTAAAATATACAGTGATTGTAATTGTAAGCAGCAGTTGGTAAACAATTTTAAGACTGAGCCCGAGGGAACTAAAAGAGAAGAGCTAAGAAACAAAATCAAATTGGGAAGTCCAAGGCTACACATTAACATTCATGAAGATTAAATGTTTTCTTTGCAGTTGGAAAACCTCTTCAGGTCCCATTGTCCTGAATTTGGATAGAAAGGGATTCTGCATTCCAAACTGAAGATCATCAGTTTTGCAAGATGTTGCTAATAAAAAATAAACAAACTAAACCATTCTAAATCTCTTGTGTAATATTTCCATATGGAACTGAAGAAACTAGCACTTTATTCAGAATGGTCCTGTAAAGGAAGGATTCAAATACAGAAACTCCTACACTAAAGAGCCCTGAATGTGAGTTATATTTGAAAATGGTAAATGTATCCAGCAAATTTATGCTTCCTATACTGCACTTCAGGCAGCATTATCAGTATGTAGCTTCACATTTAGGGAATACTGGATTCTGTAAGGCTGTATTCTCAGTGCTTTATCTGACTTGATTGCTGTACTTAACATTTGAATAGAGAATTCAGAGAGGAAAATAAAAAAAAATAAATACCCATCACTAAGCTAGGGAACAGGGGCTGGAGAATAAAGTTGAGCTCCAAAGAATTTAGGAATTCGAGTGAGGGTTCTGTAAGCCAACTCAACTTTCAATATTAAAATAATTGGACTGCCAATTACTTTTCTTTCCAAGTTAGAAAAGGAACAATACAAAGATTTCACTATTTTTTTCTATTTAATATGTGCATTCATTTAAAGCAAAATATGGTTGTTGCAAATTGACTTCACCAAAGGTCATAAATATATCCCTGAAAGAATATCTACAGAATATCTTCAGTATCTACAGAAACTCTTGTATCTCATCACATACCACGCAATGGAGACACCACAGGTTCTTACTAGTTTGCAGGAACAGAATACCATGCACACTTTATTGTCGGTTTTCATATGTAGAAAGTGCCCATAGCAATCTAGTTAAGTCCCCTCATTTTACAAATACAAAATCTGGCTCCAAAGAAGGGATGTGACTGTCTAAAACTGTAGAAATTATGAAAGATCTAAAGTTCATCCTACAAGTTCTAGAAGTATTCTGACAACTTATTCCCTATGTGGTAGGTAGTGTCTACCCAGTTTTTCCCTTTTCAACTCTGGTATTCTTAAGTTTGCATATGCATAAGCTATTTAAATGAAAAAACACCATTTTAGATAATGAGTTCCTTAAATATACTGCCATGGGCTTAAAAGTAGACTCCTTCCACTTTTCTTCTGACCATTCCTTATACCAGTTCCTTTTTTTTTTTTTTTTTACAGGAAAACCTTGGGATTCCCACTATACTGGTCATTTATACAACCCTTTTGTCCAAGCACCCAGTCTAGCAGGAAGATGGAGTATATGTTCCTCCCAGCTATCCTTTTCAAGGCTTTAGACCTACGTTTTCTAATTATAGCATCTCACTGAAGATGCCTTTCCACCTATTTCACCTTCAGTAGTGTTGTAATAAGCAAAAGTCACTCAAATGAGAACAAATAGAAGGTGTTTATTTAAAGCTTGCTATTGCAAAAAGAGTTAGGCAACATCACTTGCATTTGGCAGAGACTCAGAGGCTAGAGATGGGCTGGGAAAATTTTACAGTGAAAATAAGGTAAATCTTCAAGTATGTTTGGATTTGAAGCTGTTGGAATTTTATGTGATTGGTCTGGAGAGCATATTTGACTTTCTCTGTTTGCACTGCTCCATTATTCTTATGTCAGGGGAATTTTTAGAGCATTAGAGTGTCAGATAGAGTGTTAAAATCTTTATAAGAGGTATGCATCAGATAGAGTGGAGAAAGCAAAAGTATATCCAGAGAAGATGCAACTCGATTAGGAATAAAGGAGTTCTCTGGAAGCTCAAGAATATAGTCCATCTGATGTGCATCTAATATTTCTAATATTAACATTTCATTTGCATAATAAGTATTTTCCTATTACATTTGCAGAGGTATTAAAGCAGAAAAAGATTATTTTAATTTTTTTTTCAGTAAATGCGCAAAGATTACATTTAAGGGATGAGAGATCAAAAAACCTGTGGTACATTCGTCAAAGGAAGAGGCTTAGCCAAGAGCGAAGTTGTCAGGGTTTAACGTAGAAAGAGCAGCACATGTAACTAGCAGGAATTGATGAGACTGATCATCTACATTCTTAGTTAATTTGCCTTGAAGGTTTAGGGTGAGGCAGGATAATGGGTGCTTCTTCTTTCCCCAGAGTATGCTCACTGATCTGGATTGAGAGATTTTTCTTTATCTTGGGTTTTCTTTCATAAAATGGGGACAATCTTTCCTCTAGTTCCCCTTTCATTTAAATATCTGTAAGAGTCTTTGTTAAGTGGTCAGCAGAGAAGTGGCACTTGGCTGTTTGATCTGCAGGCAGTAAATTTATTTTTGGTTTTGTCTCATTTTTATTCTAAAGCCTCTTCAGAATGTTCTAATTTCTCATTCTAATTTCTGTCTTGAATTAGGTCTACAACTTCAGTTTTAACATCATTGACTAAGTGACATGAAATAACTGTCTTTTTTTAAAAGACTTTATTTATTTATTCATGAAAGACACACACACAGAGGCAGAGACACAGGCAGAGGGAGAAGCAGGCTCCATGCAGGGAGCCCGATGTGGGACTCCATCCTGAGACTCCAGGATTATGCCCTGGGCCGAAGGCAGGCCCCAAACCACTGAGCCACCCAGGGATCCTCAAATGACTGTTTTTATATCAGCATTTTCTTTAACTTCCAAATGTTGACGGCATTTCCCAGACTATTCCCCAAGTTTCCCATAGTTTCATATTTTCTTTGTTTGCCTGAGCAATTTATAATATAATCAATTTTGTTGGAAATCTTCCAGGTTTATGTTTGAGGACAATTTGTGCTTCATTTGAGGCATTTTTGATCCTTTTTGGAAAGAGTAATTATGTCCCTTGCAGTGTCAATCCAATTAGCTTTTGACATCCTGAATTTAGCAGCTGAGTTTCCAACCACATGTGCCTAACTTGGAATAAGGCAGGTAACCCCTGGGTCCATTGCATTCAAAAGGATTACAAATTCTTCTGTGCTGGTCTTGCTTGGATTGATAGCTTTCCCCAAGTATAGCATTTAATCCAGCTCAGGTTTGGGTCTTAGTTGCCTGTACACCTGGCTCATATAAAAGATGAATAGTTAGAGACAACTGGCACTTGGAGGTCTTAAAATAGTCTGGGTGAATGTAGGGGGTCTGCAAAACAGAAGAAGAGGAGAAATGGGAAGACGTACAGAAGGAGAGAGATTGGAAGGATGAGAGAATGAGAACTTTATAGGAGATAACTGGAGGCTAAAAAGAGGAAGAATTTACAAGGTAGATGGGTCAAGTTTGTTTTCGCTTAATTCTGGCAAATTGCCCATTAGCTTTGGACAAAAGACTGTTTTAGTGAGAGATCTTTGATTCAGAATTTGGTTTGAAGGCATTTGGTACCAAACAGGAAAAAAAAATGCTGCTCATTGTGTTTGAGAAATCTTATCCCATTTCTTTTCCAAGCTACCTTTAAAATGAATAATTTTGCTCAGGTCAAATGTCTCCTAGAGTGACCACTGAAGACTCAAATCATTCTTGGTGAAGTTCTATCATTTAGAGAGACACAGAGATTTCAATAATAATGAGAATACATATAAGAAGCATGAGAGATGGGAATGTTTGGTAGAATGTGATGCTTTATTCACGTTGTGACTCATCTCCCCAACATGGTTGTTATCTACCTCCAAATGCAGACCAACAATACATGCCTCTGGCAGACAGAAAACCAGAAATGTTTTCTCTAAAACAAAAGCCAACTTGAGTGATGGCATGCTAAAATCACAGGAGACTCTGTTTCTCTCAGCCAGCCTCTTCATACCACAAAAGAAAAGACTAGAACTCACAGAGGTAAAATATCTTTTTAAGATGTTGAAGTCATGATAAATTCACTTCACTACTAAATTATTTTTGATTTAAAAAAAGTCCTAATGTAGGTCACACTACACTGCCTTGCTAAAGTATAATTTTTGAAAAATTAAAAATTGGCACTAAAATATATAAAGTAAATGTGTGTTAAATATTTCATTAAACTGATTATTTTGATGGAACCAGTAAAGGCTGGCTCAAAGGGCACTTGAAATGTTGGCAACTGTGTAAATAATTAGAAAGATTGCGAAGTTATATACAAACTTGTTAATGTCTTGCAGGACAGAAAATCATGAGATTTAGGGTCATTTTTTTTCTTGGATGAAGATAATTTGTGTCGCTAACAGAAAAGAACCTACAAATTAACATATAATACTAATTATTTGATATTTGACCAATAATTAAAGTAATCCTTAGATAGGTCTATTAAGCAATACCCCTTATGACATTAAAAGGACACCTTGCTGAACTTTTTTTGATAAGATTTGTCCTTAACATTTTGTAAACAGACTCCTCCACCAGGTAGTTTAATTGTGTGCTGTTATCTAACTTACAACAGCTATTCCAAGCTATTGCTACACTGTTATTCAGGACCTATTAAAACAAAGGTCTTTGCTTGTGCTAGTGGCTCCAAGATTCACATTCCTAGTTATTACAGTTCTTTTTAATTTCAGGAATTCTTTGCTCTCCAGCCATCATTGATCATTCTTATCTTTTCCACCTTATATGTTTACTTCTAAATCATGATTCTATTTAATTAGGACTTACAGAAATGAACAAAGAAACGAGGAGCTTGCCATAGACTGAATTTTTAGGTCCCCCTGGAAAATTTGTATCTTAGAACCTGATATTTAATGTTAAGGAATTTAGAAGTAAAACTTATTTTTTGTGAAAAGGGCTGAGGACTTTGGATCAGAAGAATCTGACTGGGAGTCTCAAGTCACAATACTTCCTTTCCTCATTGATAAAATCAAAGTGGATAACAGGATCAATTCACAGCTGCAGTGTACGGCAACACTCAGTCATTGACCTTTACTGATCAGTTGGTGTCATGTGATTACCAATATTAAATATTTTAAATATCATGTGATAATTCCATCTGTATTTGAATGTTGTGAAGATAAAATAAAATCATTATTCTTCCTCCGAAGTCCTTTGGACTTTCAGTATAATAATTAAGGTGATGATGATGAAGATGATGATATTAGATAATACATGTGAAGTAACCAATCTGTCTTAAATGCTGCAGGATTTTTAAAAAACAGAATAACATACAACCTCCTTGGAATTCTGAATCCTAGGCTGGGGCATGAAGGAAAGGTGCTGGATCTTTGCCTCTATCATTTTTCCCAGATTTGGGGAAAAAGATTAAATAGAGAACTTGGATATCTCACCAAGTTCAAAATATCAGTTCAGTATTTAGGAATTCTTTTAAACATCTCCTAAAATAATACCCACTGTTTTTACAAAATGCAGCAAAAACAAAACTTTTTGCTTTAGACTATCTAGCTCTAGTAAGATATCACTACTTACACAAAAGAATTCATGTGACAAGGCAATAGTCTATAGTAAAGGGTAATGGATCTGGCTATATTGAAAAAGGAAAAGCTGGAGGTTGGGAAACTGGATAAGATCTACCCAGGGGTATTTGTGGAGTTTCTGACTATATATGTTCTAAACACCTTTGGGCGAGACTTAGAGTCATTGTACTGTGGTGCGGGACATGGATGCTGAGTAATCATGATCTTATTTCACACAAATCTTACTAGGTGTCTGAGTTTAGGGTCTCTCATGCCCAATATTAAGAAGCAATAACATCACTGGTTAGCTCATTGTTTAAGTGTGCAAGAACTAAATTTTTATTAGTTTCAGTAAGCTTTAGTCATCAAGGCTGTGGGCTTATCATGATTCCAGCATTAGTTTTAGGGGCGATGACTTACACAAATCAAGAGTTTGAGCACAAAATCTGGAATAGCATTTAAACATCACTTATTCCAAACCTGATTTTATTTATTTTTTCATATTAGAAAATGCATGTTTTAGTAGGCAAGTTGAATTTTCCCAAAGGAAGTGTTAGAAATCAACTTTTCAGGGAGGCTATTCTATCTCCAAGAGTAGGTCAGAGGATACAAACTTGCAATCAGAAGAAAAGGTTCTGGAAAGCTATTGTGCAGCTAATGGGCAGCACTGTGATTATAGTTAACAGTACTGTCTTATATCTCAAAGATGCTACAAGACTAGATCTTAAGTGTTCCTATCATAGAAAAGAAATTATAATTATGTGATATGATACAAATGTATATGATATGATGGAAATGTTATATTTCCACTGCCCCTGTTATGGTGGGAATCATATTGAAGTAAACGTACAAGATAACAGGTTGTACACCCTAAACTTACACAATGTGATATGTCAATTATATCTCAATAAAGAGGGGGGGGATTGGTCATTAAAACCATTTAAGAATCTATGACAGTAAACAGAACACAAATCATTAGGGGAAGAACCTAGAAAGTACCTCCCCTCATATATACTAGTATTAATATGTTTATCTATCATGGTTTCATTGATATAGTTAATTAGTTCATTTTTTATGTGTTCAGAAGCTCTTAGTTCTTCTCACAGATACGAGGGGTATAGACCTCAATATGGCAGATGGCTCACTCAGAGAAAATCGCTTTATGCTATTTGAGACAAAGGAATGGATAATATTAATAAAAACTACTGTTTTTTTAAAGATTCTATTTATTTACTCATGAGACACACACACACAGACACAGAGAGAGAGAGAGAGAGAGAGAGAGAGAGAGAGAGAGAGAGACAGAGGGAGAAGCAGGCCCCATGCAGGGAATCCCATGTGGGACTTGATCCTGGGATCCAGGATCACGTCTTGGGCTGAAGGCAGGCACTAAACCGCTGAGCCACCCAGGGATCCCAAAACTACTGTTAATATTATAATAAAAATACACATCAAATTTTATGATTACAGAAAGGGAAGTGGAAAAATATTCCAAGGAAGAAACATCTGATATAATTTAAAGGATGTCTGTAAGTAAGTCAGGGAAAGGATGGAGACTCAAGTGTCGAGTGGGGAATGGATGCAATTTCTGACAGAGGATACAGGATAAGAAAGTACTTGAAGATAAGAATCAACATCTTTCTGGGAAGAGCAGGTGATTTAATCACACATTTATTTGATAAATATTTTTTGACCACCAGATGCCAGGAACTCTTTCAGATACTGGACTCTTAAGATTATAAGATTAGGTTTCCATTTCTTCAGAATTTGCCATCTATCCCTTTTATCAGATTATCACAATTTGTAGCATTTCCCAGATGCTATGGTGTCTCTGCCAGCTTTCACTTACTTTTTACAGCACAGTGTTAGAAACATATATCAACTTAGACAAGCTCTATAATTGCTAAACTTGGATTTGATCCTGCTCTAGAGCTCAGCTGAAAAAGAAAGATATCCTAAAATAATCACCCATTTTAAACTGTTCATTCAGAGATTCTGGGAAATCTAAGAGTCTTTACAACACCAAAGAAATAATCACAAAACCTGTCACAATACAAAACACAATATAATTGTTTATATTAGTTTGCTACTGCTGCTGTAACAAATTACCATCAATTTGGTGGTTTAGAACAGTACAAATTGATTATCTTATAATTCTATAAATTTTAAGTCCAAAATAGGTCTCATTAGGCTTTAATTGAGGTGTCAACAGGGCTATGTTCTTTTCTGGAGGATCTGAGGGAAGAATCCATTTACTGGCCTTTTTTCAGTTTCCAGACTTTGCTTATATTCCTTGGCTCACGGGCTCTTCCTGGTATTATTCCAATATCATGTTTTCAATATCACATCTATTACTATTCTGATCCTCTTGTCTCCCTCTTATAAGGACTCTCTTAATTATATTTATATTTATTTTTTTTTTAAATCTTATATATTTGAGAAAGAGAGAGAGAGAGAGAACATGAACAAGAGGTGGATGATGGTGAGAGAGAGTAAGAGGGAGAAGCAGACACTCTGCTGAGCAGGGCACCTGATGTAGAGCTCTATCCCAGGACCCTGAGATCATGACCAGAGCTGAAGGCACGTGCTCAACTGACTGAGCCACACAGATGCCCCAGAAATCTTTTAGTTAATAATGGGCCCACATAGTTAATTCAAAATAATTACCCATTTCAAGATTCTCAAGAATATCTTCAAAATCCATTTAACTATATACAGTAATATATTCACAGGATCCATAAATGAGGACAAGGAAACTTTGGGTAGCCATTATTCAGTTTAGCACAGTTTTCCATCTGACCTACAAAGATTCACATCCATCCCACATGCAAAATATATTTACCACATCCTAACAGTCGTTTTTTTTTTTTTAAGACTTCATTTGTTTATTCATGAGAGACACACAGAGAGAGAGGCAGAGATATAGGCAGAGGGAGAAGCAGACTGATAGCAGGAAGCCTGATGTGGGACTTGATCCCAGGATCTCTGGATCATGACCTGAGCCAAAGGCAGATGCTCAACCACTGAACCCACCCAGGTACCCACATCCTAAAAGTCTTATACCATTGTAGCACCAGATCCAAATAAAAAAAAAATCTCATTTTAATATCATCATCTCAAAATGCCCAAATCTCATGATTTAAATAATCTAAATCAGGTTTGGATGAGACTAAGGTTATGAGTCATTTTGGGTCAAAATTCCTTTCTGTCTCTGAACCTGTGAAACTAGAAACAAAATTATCAATACCAAAAATAAAAATGTAATTGATATAGGATATGAATTACAGACATTTTCATTCAAAAGGGAGAAAAAGTAAGGAAAAAGGAGTCACCAATCATAAGTAATTTTTAAAATCCAACAGAGTAAACTCCATTATGTTTCAAGGCCTGGAAGAAAGTTCCCTGTCACTCAAGACTCCATTTTCTGGGCCCAAAGTTCTGCTCTTTTGCTCTGATCTCTTGCAAGTCCTCTTATTTTCAAGAAGATATAAAGAGTGCATGTTTTCAGCTGAGGAGTTTTATCAGCCTGTTTCCTGCCTGTAGAATTTTGGGAATCAACAGCCTTCTCTCATTTCCTTCTCTCTCATACATACCCTTTCAATCTAAGCTGCCAGTGTTCTGTTGGTGTAACATTATCAAAACATAATGAGTCTTCAGTATATGTTGTGAGGATTTACTCCATTAGTCAAGAGGCTCCTCTGTTGGTCTTTCTTTTTAAAATATTTTATTTATTCATTTGACTGGGTAGGGGTGAGAGTGAGCGCGACTGCGCGGGAGTGTGCACAAGCAAGGGGAGGGGTAGGGGAGAGGGAGAAAAAGGCTCCCTGCCCAGTAGGGGGCCAGAGGTGGGACTTGATCACAGGACCTTGGGATTATGACCTGAGCCTAAGGCAGATGCTTAACTGACTGAGCTACCCAGGTGCCCCTCAATTGGCCTTTCCTAAATCATTCCACATCTACCTTGGCTTTGGCTAAAATGGCTAAGGGGATCCAAGGGTTGTGAGTCTAATCTCTTCAAAGTCCTCTATGTGACTGAACTGTAACTTTTTATTTTTTCCTTTTGAGGCATTAGCAAAAGATTATCCAACTACAGCCTTGTCTTTTTCTCCAGAGCACACTTTCTTGACAATGAATCTCCTAATTTTAGTGTCTTCTGCTATCCAGATAGGCTGAGAATTCCACAAATTATCAAGTCCTGGTTCTATATTGCTTAACAATTCTTCCTTCAGGCTATTTCCTCTTGCATTTTACTAGAAACAGGAAGAATATCAGACCATACTTTCAACACTTACTTAGAAATTTCCTCAATTAAATATCCAATTTCATTGCTTTCAGGTTCTTGTTTTCTCACATGGTTAAAAAGCACAGTTCGGCTACATATTCTGTTATCATGTAACCAGGTTCACCTTCCCTCAGGTCTCCAACAACAGGTTACTCCTTTCCTTTTGAGCTCCCACCAGCGGTACTCTAATCATTTATACTCCTAGTCATAGTCTGTTTATGATGATGCAGAGATTCTCAAAGGTAATATAGATTTTCTCTGCTGTGCGCCTCTCTTTTCCACCAGATTCTACTCATCATCCAATTCCATAGCCATTTCCACATCTTTAGGTATTTGTTACAACATCATTATACTTCTGGAGGTCCAAATTGGTCTTTTGCCTAAGGTCAGTGTGTCAGCAGGGCAGGTTCCTATACAAGGCTCCAATGGAGAATCTACATTTTTGCCTTTTTTACCTTCCAGAGTCTTTTGATATTCTTTAACTCATGACTCCCTCCTTTTATCACCCCAAATCTTGTTCTCATCCTCACATCTCCTACTACTGCCCTTATCTTTCTGCTCCTTCTTTGTTAAGGACTCTTGTGTTCACACTATGTCCACCCAGATAATCCAGAATAATCTCCTCATCTCAAAATGCTTACTCTCATCACATCAGTGAAGTTATTTTTACCATGGAGGGTAACATATTCATAGATTTATGGATTAAGACATGAATATTTGAGAGGGCCTGTAGTCAAGCTACAACAGGAAATAAGTTTTCTTGGCTTTTCAGGCTCCCAGAGGCTGATTTTATTCCTTGGCTCATGACACTCTATCTTCAAAATCAGCAATGGCTAGTCAAATTGTTCTTACATGGCATCACTCTGACACAGACTCCATCATCACATCACCTTCTTTGATTCTGACTGACTCGTCTGCCTTCATTTTCCATGTTTAAGTACCCTTGTGATTACACTGGACCACCCATATAATCTGCAATACACTTCGTGATGGTAGTATATACTAGTGTAGTTATTGCTGAGACTAATTTGGTGGTACCCAACAAATTTAGTATAAATATATTTTAAGTAATAAAATTTCTCCTTTGAGGACATAAACCAGATAAATTCTTACTTTAATCCATAAAGGGAATGTTCCTTGCATCCTTGCAGTGCTATTTGTGAGGCTGGGACCTGGAAAAAGTCTATATTGGTGCCTATGTAGTGTGAGAATGCATAGGTAAAAATGTCTAACATGAGAAAAACATGAAGAAATTAAGAGCAGTGTATTTCTAGATGCAAATAGGACAACAAAAACTGATTAAAAAACATACTGCTATGTGAAAACTTCTTGCCATAAATGATCATTTACACAACATATAAATACAAACTAACATGGAAGAGCACATGGAAAGGATCTACATGAAACACATTAGCATGGTGATCTACTTAATAAGGTATTTGATTAGCACATCCATCAGCATCTCAGGTGGCTACCTCCCCCACCCCAAAAAAAAAAGAAAAGAAAAAAAACTAACAAGAAGAGTAAAGAAAAAGAATGGAAATGGGGAAAAAAGGAAGAAGATAAAGTAAAATATAGAAAGAATTCTTGAATAGGTTTGAGGATTGTGGCAAATGAAAAGAACTTCAGGCAAAGAGAAGTGGTTTAGCAAAGATGGATATAGAATAGAGATCAACAAACTTTTCCTGTAAATGCCTAGATAATAATATTTTAGGCTTTGCAGGCCATGTGGTTCTCTATTATAAGTGTGAGAGTAGCCATAGGTAATACATAAGTATGATTGTGTCCCAATAAAACTTGGGATTTTTGGACAGTGGGATTTGAGTTTTACAAAGTTTTCATACGTCTTGAGTTTAAAAATTTATGGACAGTGGGATTTGAGTTTTACATAGTTTTCATATGTCTTGAAATATTCTTCTCTTATTTTTACATGAATAAATGTAAAAACTTCAGCATGTGAGCCACACAAAAATAGAAGGCTGTGTCCTAACCCTTCCTAGTACAGAAGCAAGAAAGTACTAGGCATCCACCACTTTGACTAGAACATCAACTTCTTATTGAATAAAAGGTTTTACTCAGTAATTATTGATACTTTTATTTAAGATATCTTGAGAAATTTAAATGACAATATTTCTTGTGGTTAATTTTGGATTATTGTGCTCATTACTACCAAAAAATTGCTAATACATGCAAATTAATGAATTGTAACTTTCTCTTACTCTTTCCTAAGTGGGTTCTAAAAATTAAGCAAAGGCTACTTGCTTTGATAATATACCCTAGGAGATGGAAATCTTTTGTTTTCTCAACCGTGTTTGCATATCACAAATGTTGTCTTTACCTCATATCTGGGCTCTGGAGATGTGTTATAAATCATGTGCCAACAAAAACAAAACCACAAAATTTCAGACCAAAAATTTGTTTTAACTCCTAATAAAGCTGAAGAAGACTGTTAACATGAATGGAAAAAGGCTTTGGAATTTTACATGCACTCTAGGATAGAACACATACTTGAGGTAATAGGAGTGACAGTTCCTATGGAATTTTACCAACTCCATGCCTAGGCCCCAGTCCAATCATATTAGGTCCTCTAGGCGGTAGATCCACTTGTGAAAGCTTTGCAGGTAACTCTAATCTGCAGGCTGTTTGAGAAGCACCTTGGCTGGTTCCCAAACTACCATGTAGAAAAATTTATCCATAGGCCATAGTCTGAGGAGATAGAAGAGAAATAATTGACACAACTTAGCAAGTGAACAGATTCTGACAACTTTGACATATCCTTAACTGTGTGATGAATGAGAAATGCTACCAATAAGTCCATGAATGAGTTTCTTTCTTTTTTTTTTTTAATTGAAGAGAACTAAGGCCTTGTGTAGTTCACCTTCTTGAGATGGCAGTTTACTTTCCCTTTCTTCCTAGGCCTTGTTTTTGTTTTTTGTTTTTTTTTTTTTTTCCATTAGGGCCTCCCACAGCCTTGACTAGCTGATGATACTTGAGGCTGTACATTCGTTTTCAGATCATTAGCAGAAGTAAACAACATACTGAGCACTCATGACAGACTAGGTATTTGTGACAGATAGTAATCTAGAACTCATTGAAAACCAGTACTTCCATAACCCCAACTAAAAGGTGTCAGTTTGTCTATAAAAATATTTGAATGATATACTATACATTCATTCATTTGGGTTTATGGCTTCCCTGAGATTTCCCAGATAAATTTCAGGGCTTTCTGAATTCCCTTAAACTGTATTAAAAGTATCTTAGTTTTATATGAGTTTTATACATATGAGTTTTATAGAGATGATATATATATATGATGAGATACATTTTATATTGTTATATATTATTTATACATAATATATATTACATATAATATATATTTATATTCATATAGAAAGAGGGAAGAGCATCCATAGTTTTCACTAAATGCTAAAAATGTCTGAGTCCCCACTACTCTTGTCTCCTACCTACACTCCCCAAAGAACTCTCCCCAAACCAGAAGCAATAAGGAAAGAAAAAAGGGAAACTTTTATTTGAGATACTCTTAATTCTGAAATCCAAGTATGGATTAAGCTAGACCATGTGAAAGCTGCATCAAGATCACATGATTCTGGTTCTACATATGCTTGCTCCAATTGAATTTTGCTTGGGCCATGATGCTATAAAGCAGCAGCTCTATGAATTTTTTTGTGCCTAGTTTACTAATGATGATTTTCATTCAGTTAAATCATGCACAATTTTATTGGAATCGCGCAGAAATTTTCTCTTTGTTCTGAGTGTTAGGAATTGTGTTATTTTGTGGTCCTCCTGAGGATCTGACTTGTTTATTCCTTTAGAGTATTATAAATTTTTCAAGTCATCATTTTTGTTTTAGTTTCAGCATTTAGAGAGGACTCCCTGCAAAGAAGAGAGCTCATCCCTAGATATAAAACTGGAGTAGAAGATCAGAGTTGACACATGAGAAAGACTGATGATGGTGAGTCATCCTGGCATTCAGTAATCATTTCTGAAGTTGCTTCTATTCATAACTGTGTGAGCTGGAACTCCCTGCTGAATGACAGAATGGGTTCTAAGGCCCATAGGTTAGCTAATTCTACCTATAACATTAAAGTATTCCCATACTTAGCATCCCAGATATGGTGATGCTAAGAAGAAATTCATTAAACAGCACGCTCCTCAGACAGGAGACACAGAGAAGCAGTTTTAAAGCTTCCAACTGTTTTCCCCCTACTGAACTCTTTAGACTTAAATATTTGAAGAACAACTTTCTTTCTTTACTTTTGGAAAAAAAACCTGGTAGTATATGAACAAGTAATGGAAAGTTATTTTTACAATTTCAGTGAGAAATTATTACCATCTACACTACATGCAATATTGAGTTATGTTTGTTTTACTAAAGAGTTTGATTTTACTCCCTTTTCAACACATCTTACCAAAGCTGTAAAGCCCTGAAAGTGGATAACTTCAGTGACCATCATAACACTATAAAGATATGATTGACACACAATGTTTGTATTCAATTTATGTGCAATCATATTTGAAAAGAGGGGAGTCAGTTGATGACTCTCTTGAATGCTTTCCTCTTAAGGATTACACTATTGTTGGGAATAAGATCTTGTTAAGTGCAAAATAAACTTTTTTTTTTTTTTTTTGCATAAAGTACTGTTAGCTCTACAAAAGATCACCATCCAGACAGCCTGAGTAAACACAGCTGGGCTGTTGAGGAAACAATTAGTGAGAGTGGATCATGAAGATAAATTTGACCTGAAGAGAAAAAAAATCTCAGCTTTCAGCTTTTAATATTTGAAGTGTGCTTTCTATCTAATGATTCTGATGCCTTGAAGGGATTGCCTTTAATTTTCTTTTAGAGGTAGAAGAAACACAGCTTCACTGAGTTGTAGGCACCGGGTTACTGAATTTTAGAAAGATTTTCAAAGTTGGAGATTATCTTCTATGGTAATTATAAAAACTTAGAATGATTTTTTTGTAGGCTTCCTTCCCTGAAATAGTTACAAGGTATAAGATTCAGTATTTTACTCAAATTTATTTCATTTATTCCTCAAAAAACTACAAAGTAGACTTATTTTTTATAATTAAAAAATTAATAGGTCTTATTTTTCAGCAATTTTAAGTTCATAGAAAATTTGCATAGTAAGCACAGAGGGTTCCCATACATTTCTTCTTGATGGTACCCTCAAAGTTCCTCCAATTATTAACAATTTGCATTAGTGTGGTACTTTTGTTATAATTTGATGAATCACTGTTAATACATTATTTACTAAAGTCCATAGTTTACATTAGGGTTAATACTTTGTGCTGTACATTCTATAGGTTTTGACAAAAGCATGATGTCATTTGTCCACCAATAGTTTCATACAAAATAATTTCACTGCTCTAAAAATACTCTGTGCTCTGCCAGTCCATCTCTGCACCTGGCCCTCAAACCCCAAACAATGTTTGATATTTCCTCTTTTCCATAGTTTTGCCTTTTTCAGTATATCACATAGTTGGAATCATACAGTATATATAGCCTTTTCTTCTGGCTTCTGCTTAGCAACATGTGGCTCAATTTCCTCCATGTTTTTTCATGGTTTGATAGCTCATTTCCTTTTCCCACTGTATAATATTTCGTTGAATGAATGTACCACAGTTTGTGGTATTTTATTGAAGGCTATTTTAATTTCTTCCAATCTTTGGCAGGTAGCTTTGTAAGAAACTGCCAAACTGTCTTCCATAGTAGCTGTACCATTTTACATTGCCCTTAACAATGAATGAGAGTTCTTGTTGCTTAAAATCCTTGTCAGCATTTGTTAGTGCTAAGCGTTTTGGATTTTAGCCATTCTAGTTCACATATCTCTTTGTGTTGGGGTAGATTTTTTTAACTACTGAAGTGGCTAAAAATATGGGTTTTAAAGTACCCAGGGTTACTAGTATTATATTTAATTTCTGATACATCCTAGTTGTATGATCTTAGGGGAGTTCCTTAAAACAGTGACTCAGTTCCCTTATCTTTAAAATAGAGTTAATGATAGTACCTACTCTGCAGAATTATTACAAAAAAGAATGAATCAATGTGGTTAAAGTGCTTAGAACAGTGTCTGGCATGTCATAAACTTCCATGAATGATAGCTGTTATCACTGGCATGATGTAGCTAATTCTTGAAATGGGGAAAAATTATATATTTTACCAGCTTAGAAAGTAGAGCAGCCAGGATTTAATTTCAAGTTTGTCTCCTGAGCTTAAGCTCTTTCTACAATTCTATGAAGCCTCTAAAGTTGATATGTACATAGAAAGATAGTGCCCCCATTTTCAAATTTTCTTGCATTTCTAGTCAAGTGTGAAGCAATTAAGTCACAGCTGTACATTAATCCAGAGCTCAAGTAGCCTTAAAAAAAAAAAAAAGCCAGCAGAGTATATCTGTGGGGCCTTCTACTCCTTTCTTTTTGCTAACTTGTATCCCTTGTCTGCCAGCCCTTCCATTTCTCTTTGCTCTCATGTTTCTTCTCTGGCTACCCAGGGATGCTTGCTGGTCCTGTCCTTTCATCCAGTGCTACATAATATACCTATTACAAAACCACTAAAGATCCTCTATTTAGGTGTTTTATTGTTATTATTATTTTGATTTTATTTTAAGAAAGTTAATAATAGAAACACTGTCATCTTCTTTCATGTATTTCAAGCTTGTTAATTATAGGAGTGGTTTCAGTAAGCTTAAATGAGTACATTTATTTGCATGGTATGCAGGACACTTACCTAAATGTCTAACTTCAAATCTTATTTATCTTTTTTTCACATTGCACCTCTCAGGTCCCTCAGTATACATTAGTCACTTGAAACATATTTGGATGAATAATGACACATAGTTTGGGCCCACAGACTTAGAAGGCTTGTGCGACGATATCAATTATAGACAATAGAAGCGGGGGCGGGGGGGGGGGCCGGGGGGGCGCTTTCTTCCTGAAAGAGAACATTGTAACAGAAAAGGCCATTGGATTGCTTGGTCTTGGAATGAGAGTGTTCTTTTCTTCTACCTGGACAGTCTGAGAATCTACTAATTGTGCAGTTTTCAATGGGAACTTTATGGATTGCTCATACTAATCTGTCGACAGAGGTGACATCTTTGTTATTTTCTGAAGGTTCATTATTTTTACAGAAAATTGATAAGCTATTATTTCACTATATGTTTTAATTCATTTTGCTGGCCTTAAAACACTAATTTAAAATGAATTGTCACATCATTTGTCATGTTAGTACTTTTACCAAAGAACTGGAGCTCATCCCATCAAAAGTGTAATTATTTAGCTGTTGTGCTATTGCTATTCTAACTATTTCAGATGAAAATCTCAGCTATGTAATACAATTACCTGCTTCTTTTTTTTTTTTTGGCAGAATGTTGCAAACTCATGATTTCCATTTTTATCAGTGCCTTGGGGTCACAAAGTATTTCAATGTGTGGTGAGACAATGGGCATATATTATTATAAAACAGCTTGTTTACAACCTAAAAAGACATAGTACCTCCTCTTTGTGGTATATACATTTATGTATTTAAGTGCACAAGTGTATGATCTCTTAATTTTCCCTTCCTCATTCACAGCTATGGCTTTTTATTGCTTTTAGCATCTTGCTTGTACCAATTATCTTTATTTTATTTTTTTAATTTAGTATTCTAAAGTTTGAGAAGTCTTGAAATGCTTACAAGCCCTAGAGTCAATAGACCAAATGAACAATTTCTTTGCCATAATCTTCTACCTTACCTGACCATGTAATTATTTTTCTCAGAAACAAATATTTGTAATACACAGTTTAAAATCTTGGGCATATGGGATCCCTGGGTGGCGCAGTGGTTTGGCGCTTGCCTTTGGCCCAGGGCGCAATCCTGGAGACCCGGGATCGAATCCCACATCAGGCTCCCTGCATGGAGCCTGCTTCTCCCTCTGCCTGTGTCTCTGCCTCTCTCTCTCTCTCTCTCTGTGACTATCATAAATAAATAAAAATTAAAAAAAATAAATAAAATCTTGGGCATATGGGACGCCTGGGTGGCTCAGTGGTTGAGTGTCTGCCTTTGGCTCAGGGCATGATCCCAGGGTCCTGGGATCCCTCCCTTGCAGAGAGCGTACTTTTCCCTCTGCCTAAGTCTCTACCTCTCTCTCTCTCTCTCTCTCTCTCTCTCTCTCTCTCTCATTAATGAATAAATAAATAAAATCTCAAAAAATAAAATATTGGGCATTATAAGAGGTTAAGTCCTTACAAGACACTCTAGATTAAAAGATGCTGATTTGAACTGCAGCCCTGTCGTTTACCTGGTTTGATAGAGTGGCTATAGAACTTGCTAAATAGTAGCTGATATTATTATCCCTATGATTACATTTGCCTTAGCTTAATTTTGAGGATAAAGCATGTGTTGACAATCTAACAGCTTCCTATCATTGTTGTGATTCTCAAGGAACACGATGTATGTGACAGTCCTCCATAAACTACAATCAACCACACAAATGTCAGGGTTGTCTCTTTTACCCTTTCATGTAGTTGGCCCCCTTCCAGGGCTTTTAGGTTGCCAGAAATTAGAAATAAAATTAAGTAGGTTGTCGCAGGCCTATGTGTTTCGTTGGTATATATAATCTGATCTCTATTTGTGTTTTTCCCCCAAATATGCACTTTCTTTGGACCCTGAGAGCCTAGAAAGAAAAAAAAATGACACCATCTCTCTTTCCCCCCATTTCTTCACACTTGATTAGAGTTTGATGGTGTCATGGATATTGGATGCTGGCCATAATTATAGCCTGATAAGTGGCCTACTCTGCTGAATAAATCATATTAAATTAGGACAGTGCAGGTGTTCAGGAAGGGATAGAGAAAACACATTCCTCCTTGACTAACATCTTTCTCCACTTGGCCCCAGGCCAATATCAGAGTTTGTCATCCTGTGGCAGCTGCCATAGTCTAGCTGCTATTGCTAGACTCTAAGCTCTGCTGGCTTCTGGCTCCAATTCTGCTCCTGCCAGGAAACTCCGCCCTTTTGTGGGTCCCAGCATTCCAAGTTAGTTAGAGACCTGATCACAAATTTCTAAATCACTAAGTCTCACCCATTGTGTATTTGGAGCTCTGTCTTGTTCTAAGTGCTAAGCAGATTATGGAATAAGTAGTCCCTATGTATATACTCAATGGCATGTTCAGGAGAAAGATAAGGACATATATGTAGAAAAAGAAAA
Source organism: Vulpes lagopus (assembly GCF_018345385.1). Taxonomy (NCBI): domain Eukaryota; kingdom Metazoa; phylum Chordata; class Mammalia; order Carnivora; family Canidae; genus Vulpes; species Vulpes lagopus. The sequence continues at coordinate 92,879,488 of NC_054828.1, read as the reverse complement.
TGCACAATGATGCAATATAGACAAAATAGACATCTAGTTTGAACTGGATTAAAGTTTTGATAGATGAAGCAATATTTGAGCTGGAAATTTAGACAAATATGGAGAAACAAGTCCCAAAGCCTCCACACCACTGAAGGCCTCTCTTTCAATACTCAAGTCATTTTATAAGAATGCATTGTTTATTGCCTGACATCTTTCAGATCTCTTCTCTTTAATCGTCTTTAGCAGTCTCTCTTACTCATCCAAATTGTCACACATGACATCTGCCTTTGCATATATAGAGGGCTTCAGAGCCCAGCTTTCTGAAAAGATTTTAGCTAATTGGAAAGGACATAAAGGTCAATGGCTCAATTATTATCTCGGGACTATTAGAGGCCTTGACTGCAGTGAGACTTGGCTTTCAAGTGTTTTGGCACAAAACCATCACTGAAGCTGAGATTTCACTCATTTTATAAAGTCCCTTTAGCATGATTCACTTGAAAAAATTTATCTTTTGCCCTTGATAATCCCAATCTTTTTGCAAATATTCCACTGAAATATTTCCTATTTTACTTTAAATCTCTTTGGTTTGTTCTTCCCTAACAGCCTGAAGGTTTAAAGCTTTTCCTTAATCACTTAACTTGGCATTGTGTTATGGCCATCAGTGAGCTGTGTCCTGAATTTCTTTCCACTACTCGAGTGAGTTCAGACTCCAAAGAAGAACCAATGTTCCCTCCCCCTGTATGTGCCACATCTACTCTGTGCAGAGGGTTCTGTTTCATCATGGCTATATTTCACAACCGAACAGAAGCCATATAGTTCAATACCTTACCTGTCAGGGTTACATGTGACCAAATTTCACCTAGGTTTTTGAGTACGGAGGTAAGTGAAGCAATTTTAGAGATAATAGTAGGTATGAGTAGACATAAAAATGAAAGACATCTTATAACATTGATGTTAGAGAATGGGAACCCCATGAAGAAAGGGACTATGTTTCTTTTGTCTCTTCCCTGAGTTCCTATTACAGTGAATTACTTATATTGCATTTAATTCATTTAATTAAATATTCATTTAATTAATAATAAATTAAGACAAAGCAGACCATTCAACTAGTTATTTATCCAAGTGAGCTAACTATAGATGGAAAGATCAATTAACAGGCAAATATATTTTTTTTAAAAAAAGGAAAATAAGAAGAAAGTAAGCAATTTTAAAGGAGTGGATATGAAGAAATGCCTGGACAAATCCTTAAAGTTTCAGAGCTCAGCAAAAGCTGTTATTTTTAGGCTTTCCATGAGGTTAAAGGTAAGGAAGGATTTATTAAAACTGCTGACCCAGCAAGCACACTATCTTGAAATCCAAATTATATTTATTTTTAAAATGCTGCCCAAATGAAATTGGGTTTCTTCACTTTCCTCTCACATAGACATAATCTTTTCTTCCTTTAATTTTTTATATCCCAAGGATTGACATACCTGTCTTATCTCACCTCCCAAACTATAAGATCTTTGAAGGCAAGCTTCATGGTTGATTGAAATTTGCTTTTTTGCTTCTTCTTTTCCTCTGTAATGAATGGTTCAGTGCCTGCCCAACAACATAAGCACAGTGAGCACTGGTGAAACTGATGGGAGGGGAATGGCTACAGCCCTGGGGAGTGAGGCTGAGAGCTCACAGACAGAGCATAATTAAGAATGCACCAGAACAAGGCCAGGTTCCTAAGGAGACATGTAGTCTGCCTGTCGACTGACCTTCCTTTATGCCAATCTCCTTCTCCCAACATTTTGAACCTGAAAGAAAATATACTACCTTTGATTAGTTTTTAAGGAGGAGCCTCATAAAAGAGCCTGCTCTGGGGTCAAACCTTTTACATGAAATACAGTGTAACTGATGGTTCTTCATTAGCATTTTATTGGTGCTCTTTAAAACTCTTACTGGACAAAACATTCCAGAGGTTCACTCTTTCTGATGTATCTCACTGCTGCGCCAGACACCTAGATATTTTACTAGATTAAATATAGGATTTTAAAAAAATGTGCTCTTCTGAGAAATACAACTCTTTTGGTGTAGGTGTTAAGATGAATGGGTCTTGAATTTCTGATCCATTAAAAATTTTGAAGTTTGTATTTTAATGTATTTAGCATCCAAGGGAATAAAGCATCATTTCTGATGAATTATTTATTCATAAAATGTATCCTGCATAATTGAATAAACTATAAAGTCTATTTGGTAATATGTTGATTTATTTGTTTAGATATTGTATTATTTTTTAAAGATTTTTCTATTTATGGGAGAGAGAGGGAGCACAAACAGGAGAGGCAGAGGCAGAGGGAGAGAGAATCTCAAGCAGACTTAATGCTGAGCATGAAGCAAGTTGCAGAGCACTATCTCAGGAACCTGGGATCTTAACCTGAGCCAAAACCAAGAGTTGGACGCTTAACCGACTGAGCCATGCAGGCCTCCCCTAGTTATTGTATTTCTTACAGTATCATTATTGCATTAAAGTTGAGGGTCACTGATGAGTTTGAACACCCAGTGAATATCTGCCTGTGTTTATGAAGAGTTTATCCTCAGGTTCCAAAGGGAGAAAGTATAGTAGTTACAATGCCCGAGCCCCAGTACTTCTAAAGTATATAATGTGCACCTATAATAAGTTTATTTGGCCTCTTTGGTTTCAGTTTCTTTATCCACGAAATAGGGATCATGCTATCTTACTTCATAGAACTAAAAGATACCACTTGGGAAAACAAACCATTAACTCGTCCACTAATAAAAAAGAAACAAAACAGTGCCAATAAAACATGAATTACTATTGACAGCAAAAGTATTAAGAAATCTACAGTAAATCCAAGTAAAGCTCTGGACTTAAGGGAATAGTGACAGTCCGGTTTATTCCTCTTTCTTAACAGTTAATCTTATATGGGCTCAAAGTCATTATGACTGATTTAGTTGACTTGAGTTTATGTGTTCTTGCTTTGTTTTCCTCATTCTAGAACTTTAATCTCAGTGTTTTTCCCTTCTTGAATCTGGGGTTTTTGATCATGATTTTTGATTAGAAAGGTCATAGAAAAGCTGTGATTCATCTGTGAAAGTTTATATATAATTGTTATTATATATGATAATATGTAGTAAATATATAAATACATAACAATTTAAATATAGTTTTAAAAATCTTATCCTGTAATGGGAACTGGACCAATGTAATCTAAATCTGCTTTCTCCTATAGGATTCTATCATCTTTGATTAATCTGTAGAAATTAGTCAAAATTTATTTAGTAAATTATCCAATGGTTCCATTTACACATAAATCAAATGATAATTTAGGAGTTTAAAGTCACTAATATATTTGGGAAGGGCATTAAGTACTTTGAAATGCTACTTCAAAACTAAATCTCGCAGTCTACAGGAACTAAGACATAGCACCTTGTTATAACCCAGTAGAAATGTCCCTGCATTGACATTTTAACCTGAACATACCCCATAGCAATGGCTAACTTAATTATAAGAAAATAAATAATTGTATTTCTGTTAGAACATAGGAATATTAATTTTTACTGTACCTATTTTACTGGTTTGTTAGGAAAATCATCAGAGAAGATAATGTCTTTAAATTCTCTTATATTGGAAGAAGGCTATAATCAATAGAATATATTAGAACAAACAGTATAATTAACAGAAGATACAACTGGAGTAAAAATATTATAATTATAAGATGATAGGCAGTAGGTATTTAAGTAAATCAATCTCGTATTTTCAAATCATAACAATTCAATAATTTATTACCCTTTGTAGTTTCCACTCAGACTTTCCTTTGCAGAGCTGAACCAACAAGAAAGTGGAATCATAAATTAAGAGTCTCACAAATTATGTCGCAAATTTTGCAAATATCTTTATTGAGTGATTTGTCAGACTTCTGTTTGGTTCACTGTCAAAGTAACAATAGCCATTCCATTCTGAAAAATGTGAACCAATGGATCAACAGTAAATTTTACCTTCAGAAAACTAGAGATTATATTTTGGGATACTCTGCAGTTTTGCCATATATCCATCTCTCAACTAACACTGATATTTAACTACATGCTGTTCTGCATTATTTACTAATTATAAATAAATTATCTATATCTTATACATTTATGTATGTGTATTATATATTCTCCTTAGTTTTTCATCTATAGTATTTCTAGTTTGAATTCCACTAGAACTAATAACAACACTCTGACTACACTTGACTTCTCTTCAGTTCTTTGAATTGGATAGAAAATAATCACCCAAAACTAATTTTTCTAAATGTTCCTTGGCAACCCAGAGGGTAAAAAGGGCTTGTACATTTTCCCATTCAAATTGGAAGTGTATGACAATAAATTGATACTACGAATAATTTTCATTCACAGTGTGCATTTATTTTTTATGGAAGGGTCAATGGGATTCTTCACATGTTCAAAGTGCTAACAAAATATTTAGTCACTGAGCAAGGGATCATTTTGTGGGAATGGAATAGGAATCCCAGAATCTGATACTCTTTTTTTTGTTTTTTGTAGGTGAAGCTATTATGTTTGTTAGCTGGATGTTCATTCTTACAATAGTAATTGGAATGAGGCTGTTCTCCTTTTTGTGCACAATGTAGCTAGAAGATAGGTTTGAAATATAAGGATTTGCAAATCTGAACAATTTTAAACAATAGTTCACAGTTACAGTCATATGTACAGTGGCTCCCCTCCCCCCCCACACTAAGTGGTTTATAATCACTGAAAGCACATCTTTTAAGACGGCACACTGAATGGCAACACCCATATCTTGCCATGGTAATGATCTAGTTTGAGAACCTAAGACCCTAATAAAGCCATACTTCTGTGAGCATGTCTACTTTAATTTTATTTCAAAATTACACAGTGGTCAGCCTGGTTAGCAAGTGCAGGTATATGATAATCTTCCATATTAAATTTTACATTTCACCAAGTTACCTTGGCAGCAAGGTTCAGAGTAGTTTGGAATAGATGTGTGTGTGTGTGTGTGTGTGTGTGTGTGTGTGTAAAAGAGAATGTAGTGGTATCAGAAACTATAAATAGTTGAATATGAGTACATTAGTGCATGTAATAAAGCATATTGGTCATGGCAGTTAAAGCAAGAATAAAGACAAAGGAATTTAAAGGGTTGGTATGGAGTTAGCAAATAGACATAAAGAAATATGTTTTTTATAACATATTCTTAGTGTTTAAAAGAATACAAAACTAAGCCAAAAACATAATATTCTATGTGGACCATTTTTTTCTCTCAATAAAAAGTAAATACAGGATTATATATATACATATTTATGTGTATTATGGCTATAATATACAGCAAAATATATGTTGATGAGGTATAATGCTTATAATTGTGTTTGTTAATACTATCTAATGAAAAGATAGGCCAGTCTAAGTAGCTAGCCACAAGAAGTTCTAGGGTCAGGATGTGTGATGCAACACTATTCAGATCCAGCCACAGTCTTCCATCACTTGATAGTAGTTTTCCACTCATTTTAAAATACATTTAAAATGTTAGAATCAACATTTCTAGGGACTGTAGCTAACTGTGATTCTAGATCATTTCATTAGCACAAACTGGGAAAACTGGACATGGGGAATATGAATGATGTGGAGACCCAGCCTATATTTCTATTCATCTTAGGAGCTGGGATGGCCTATCAACTATCCCTTCCATCCCAACCAGAATATAAGACTTCAAGTAACATTGAGAACCAGAGGAGGCAGAGAAGAGGAGCTAATTGTCAATCAAATTTACCATATCACTAAAATCACCTAGTGGACATTAAAATCTCTGAGGTTGTGGAGAAACCATAACACTTACATCCCACTGGTGAGAATGTAAACTGGAAAAATCATGTTGGAGAAGAATGAAATTGTATCTCATAAAGCTCAGAGTCTCATAATTCTGTATCTAATTATATAACAGGGATAGAATGACAAACTGTCCTAGTTCACTTCAGACTAAGGGATTTCCCAGATATGAGATTTTCAGTGCTAAAAGGAGAAAGAAAAGTGGGACAAGTTGACTTCCCTAAGAGCTGTGAGAATTGTGGCATATGAGCACAAGAAAGCATGAATATGTGTATCCACTGTAGATGATTAAACAATAATGTTAGCAACTTAAACATTCATTGATAAAAATAAGAATGTATAAACCAATAGTTATGTTTATAAAATGAAATAATATAGAGGAGCAAATATAAAATATAAAACATATTGAAATATATAAACAAATATAAAAACATTGAATTATAAAAGTGAAATCCTGAATAAAAAGTTAGAGACAATGTTGCAATTAGATAAAATCTACAAAAATTTTGAAATGGTAAAATAATACTACATTGTTTAAGGATATAAAAAAATGCAATAAATGTATAAGTAGCTTTTAACCAGTAGGAAAGTGAAAATAAAAGTCACAATGAGCTATCATTCCAAACAAACTAAGATAGGTATTCTCAAAAGGCATACAATAACAAGTGACAGAGATATGGAAAAAATAGAATTCTCATACACTGCTGATAGGAATGTAAAATTATGTAACTGCATTGGAAAACAGTCTAGAAGCTCCTCAAATGGCTAAATGCAGAGTTATCATATGATCCAACCCTTCCATTCCCAGGTCTACAACCAAATTGTTCTTAAATATTCATAACAGTAATATTCACAATAGCTAAAAAGTGGAAACAATCTACAATGTCCATGAATTAATGAATGAATAAGGTATGGTATATCCATATACTGAAAAATTACTTGTAATACAAAGAAACAAAGTACTGATACATGTTAGAACATGAATGAACCCTGAAAATCTACTAAATGAAACAAGTTAGTCTCAAATGACAACAACTGGTATGATGCCACTTATAAGATATATAAGTCAAATATCCACAAATCCTTAAAGACCACAAGTAGATTCATGGTTGCTTAAGGTGATGGGATGATAGAAACTTGGGAGTTATGGCTAAAGAGTGCAAGTTTCTTGCTAGGATAACAAAAGTGTTCTAAAATTGACTGTAGTGATAGATATACAACACTAATATACTAAAAGCCACTGACTTGTATACTCCAAACCTGGGAAGTAAATGAAATGTGAATTATAGCTCAGAAAAGTTGTTTTAAAAAATACAAAGTGGTGGGATCCCTGGGTGGCGCAGCGGTTTGGCGCCTGCCTTTGGCCTAGGGCGTGATCCTGGAGACCCGGGATCAAATCCCACGTCGGGCTCCCGGTGCATGGAGCCTGCTTCTCCCTCTGCCTGTGTCTCTGCCTCTCTCTCTCTCTCTCTCTCTCTCTGTGACTATCATAAATAAATTTAAAAAAATTAAAAAAAAAATACAAAGTGGCTCTTGGTGATAAAAATAACTAATCCAAAATAATGACCTCTGAGACAGAAAAAAGAGAATGTGAGGATTGGGTCTGATAGACTTTCAAATATGTTACCAGTTTTTTTGTTTTCCAATTTGGTTTATGAATACACGAATATTTGTTATATTATTCTTCATAATGTTTGTATATTTCAAATAGATATTCCAATGTCCATAAGATTTTTTCATGCTGGGTGATTAGAATACTGCTTCTTACTAAATTTTTTCATTCTGTGCCATATCGTGTGAATACCACTTTGGAGATCTTTCTGAAATTACCTTCATTCTAAACCTTTCATGTTTGTAACTCTTGTCTTTACTACTAGAGCATTAACTTTTTAAGGGAAAGACTAGATATTATGATGCATGGCCATTAAAAAACAGAGGTAAAAGATATGAAAGAAACTGGTTTCTGTGTTCCAACAGACCATATGAACCTATGACTCTACTAAAGTGTCCTTCATCTTCTTTTATTGTCAAATGATTGTCAATCTTCTTTCCCTCACTTTTGGAATTTCCTTTTACTTTAACTCAAATATTATGGCTCACAGAGACAAATTTAGGAAAAACCCCCAAGGAAGTGTTAATATTAATGAATAAAATTAATCCTATTAAAAGTGTGATAATATAGCATAATACTTCAAGGAATCTGTTCTTAGTAGTATATAATAGATTTCATGAGATCTATTCCAATAAAAGTTTTGCAGAAATTGCTTTAATATTTCTAAAATAATAACATAAAATAATGTTGAGCTGGCAAAGATGAAGATAGTGAAGGATAGCATAAAATGTCACTCCAAAATATACTACTTTGTCATAAAGATTATTTTGAGCTGAAAGCATTTGAGAAGAAGTAAATACAAGAAAACCTCTCAGTTTTCTCCCTCTTTGTCTAAGAGCAGGACATTAACTTGTAAAAGTGTCACCTCTTTCCTCACTAACAGGAAGGACAGAAGTTAATTTCCAGAGATAATCCTTATCAGCCCAGAGATAGCACCAGAATAATCTACATAATAAACCCTGCTAAAACTAGCCCTATCCACCATTAATTTCCCTATATATTTATCTTCCCAGAATTTTCCCACTTGGAAGCTCAAAGTCCTTTTCCTTCATTTTCTTTTCATTTTCTTACTTCTCTAAAAAATATTGTTCTTTTGTTAAAATGGTATATAAGCCCAAATCCTAACCACCTCTTTGCTTTACTCATCACTGGGTACTCCCATGTGTGTGCATCATGCACATATTAATGGATTTCTGTTTGTTTTTCTCCTGTTAATCTGTTTTGTTACTCTAATTTATAGGACCCCAACCAAGAAACCTAAGATTAGTAGAGGGAAAACAATTTTTCCTCTTCTACAACAGTCTATAGCTGCAGGGAGGTCAGCTATAACGTATAAGAACAGAAGAGTGATATAAATCATGTCAAGAAAATGTATATGGTATGTAGGATTTAATTCTCCCCTATTCTATATATGAAAAGAAATAACAATTTTGATAACCTATTTTCCTACATTTTATCTAATTTTTATAATCCTTAGTATCCTTCTCTACAGATTCCTGGAGGAACTTATATTATCAATTGGGAAATAGAGGGAAGGGATGCACTTTGAACAAAGATCAGGGGCCTGGTCATGGACACTTGGAACCTGCTTCATTCCAATTAGACCACTAACTGACAACCCACTTATTCCACCAAGTCATTGATGTTTCAGTCCTCTTTTAAAACAGGTACACTGCCTGTTCCTGCCTTCTTCCTAAGTTCTGAGGCAATGTATAAAGGAGATAAAAACATTCTTACTGGCATTAAGAAGTCTTAGATTTAATTTCCTTTGCTTCTAACCAGCTGTAGGACTTTGACCAAGTACCACTATCTCCCTTAACTGTGGTATCCTTCTCCATAAAAAGAGCTTAAATAATGTTAGACTAGAGCCTTACACTATATTTAGGCTGATGACTTGAGTTCTAGCTCTTATTTTTAGTTGTCTCACCTGTCTATCTACTTTCTTTTTAATCTTTACTTTTATTCAACCTATTTATATACTCTAATTATGACTTCCTCAAGATTTCTGATCGAAACGATTGAAGTGTCTTTGTAAGTGTTCACATCCTACCCAAATGTAATTTTATTATTTTAGGTTTCATCTTTATCCCTCTATCAACATAAGATCAAACAAAAGTATCAGACCCTTTTGACAATGTTTCATATCTCTATGAGGATCCCTAATTAACTAATCTTAGTTAGATTTCCCATGACAAAGTCTCAGTATCACTTCTTACTCACACATATACACACACACACACACACAAAAAAAAACAAAGAAAAAATACTATTCAGAAAAATGCTCATAAAATAAGCAAAAACAAATAGCTGATTAAAACCACTTTATTCTTTATGAAGAGATAATGACCATTGACCCGATCTCAAAATAACAGTATATTTTAACATTCTATCTCATAATATTTATTAAACACACATAGTGGAAGGCAAAGCCCATATTCTATCTGAGCTTCAGATCTTCCATCATCTCCTACTTTTAGAAAGCTCCATCATATAGTTGTGTAAGTAAATGAGAATTTATTTACATACTTTTATCTGCAGCAGTTTTTTTTAAGGCTCTGTAGTAAAAGAAATGCAGTGGCAGTGTCCAGGAAAATAATAATAATGATAATTCTTGAGTTTCTTAGGAGGTTTGCCACAAGGGTACTGCCATGCAAATAGTGTTTGGTTCGTTTTATCTTAATCACAGATCAAAATGCAAAATCCTCAAGGACATCTTGTGCATTTGCATATGTCTCTTGCGAATATAAGTGTAAATATGCAAGACTGAGTTGTTTTATTTCTTCAGTAAAATGGCTGTGGATTCCCTGCTGACTGAGGTAGAAAGGTGGAGTAATGAGGTCTCAAAAATTAATCTAGCTTCATGCCAGCAAAGGAAATAAAACATTTAAAACTTAGGTTCTTGAAGTATATATTGAGGATTTATTCTGTTTTGGGATCTCTGGTAAAAAATTCCACAGGTTATCACATGGCTCTCTTTCAACAATATTATCAATCTCTTAACTTGTCCAAAGGTCTCCATATCTTAAGCAGCTGAAGCAGGTTTTGAATGTAGCAGCTCAATTTCAAATCCCACACTACTGCCCTTTAAATAAATGCTATTTCAGATTTTATTTTTTAAGAGCTTATTTTAGGCAGATTCTCAACATTTTAAATTAAAAGGGATCCATTTCTATTGGATTTGTTTTATAATATCACATTTGATCTTAGTCAAAATATGAAATGTGAAGTATTAACTTACTTCAGCTTTTTATTGTTTGGGAATTACTTGAATTAATTCAAACGATAGGTTTCCTTATCTCTGCAGATCTAGGTCTCTGAATTTACTAATATTTGGAAGCCTAATAGATGACATAATGTATAACAATACTGTATCATCTACTGATATTTATTTATTTTTTAATTTTTATTTATTTATGATAGTCACACAGAGAGAGAGAAAGAGAGAGAAGCAGAGACACAGGCAGAGGGAGAAGCAGGCTCCATGCACCGGGAGCCCGACGTGGGATTCGATCCCGAGTCTCCAGGATCACGCCCTAGGCCAAAGGCAGGTGCTAAACCACTGCGCCACCAGGGATTCCCCCATCTACTGGTATTTAGAAGTTGCTAATGGGTTGTACAACCTGAAGTAACATAGGATAGAGAAGTGATTCTCAAAAATTTTGTATACATCAGAATCACTTAAAAGTCTTATTGGAACATAAATGGCCAGACTCTACCCTACTATTTCTATTCACTAGGTCAGAAAAGGAATCTGAAATTTTACATTTTAATGAGTTAAGAGATAACGATGATGTTATTGTCCAAGCGACCAGATGTTGATACCAACTGGAATAGGACATTAAAGGATTGGCCTCATGTTAACTTTTTTTTTTTTTTTGGCGGGGGCTGAGGGGTGGTGGGAGGTCAGAGGGATTCAAGAGTTAGTTGCACAACATAATCAAAAGGGCCAAATATCTTGTGGACATGCAGAAGTTGTACTGTGTGCTGGGACAATGCTGAGGCCAAAAGAAAGAAGTTAGAATATGACAGACTTCAGTGATGTGTATTTATCTTCTGTGATGGACCTCTGAACATATGGCAATGTGTGTTTGGTGGCTTGAACATAGTTTTGATATCTGAGAGATGCTTAAATTTAGGGAATGGTGCTAAATAGTTGTTACTGGGTTAAGGGGATACTCAGAATAAGACATTCACTTGTGCTAATCCTGAATGGCCTATACTATTGAAACAAGACCTAAGTGAACTAGTCACACAGGTAATAAGTCAGTAAGATCTTGGCAAAGTATTTGAGCTACACTAGGATTCTTTCATTCTCTGAAATCCTATCAACACTTGCGGGTAAAGACAGGTCAAATACTGAGATCAGGATAGAAGACTATAAAATCATATCTCTTACCTCACACTTTCCTTATTGCTCCCTCTAAAATAAGCAAAAGAATAGAATACAAAATATGGACAAAATTAGAGGTCTTCCCACTGCTTGATTAAGTTATATTCATTTAAATTCTGGATTTAAAACAAAATGTTTGAAATATTTCTCCCTATACTTTATGGCTCACTACCCCACCCTCCCTGCCTGAGAAAAACACCTTTCTAAGAAAGCTTGTCATCTTCAGGTTATAGGTCCTCTGTTTCATTTCTCCCATGTGAGCATAAAAATAATAAGAAAATAATTCCCAATTTTCAAATACATAGTGTGAACATGATTATCCCTATAAAGTGGCAGAAATGGCACCATAATCTATGCCATTAGAGTACTTTCCAGTAATTTTCATAACTGCAATTCCCCAGGGTTTCATGTTTAACAGAAAAAGAAGCAATTCATTCAGTTCATTTTCTTTATTATTTTTTCCACCCTTATTTGTTGATTTTCTACTATGTTTTTACCAAGGCATTATACCAGATGATCAAGAACTACCTGGTATATGTTAAACAAAACAGCCATGGGAAAGTATATGGAATCCAATTCTCCCCCTTCCTGCTACCTCTTATGGCTGCATTTCAAAATAAGAAAATAAGATGTTCCTCCAAGTATGAACCTATAAAACAGCCAGTAGAAGGATCAGATCATCCATATTCAAAGCTCTCTTTAAAGGCAGAATGTGTCCCATGATAATATTTGGCATTAATCTTATTTAAGGCATCAATAAATACAGTGAAAATGTGCTATTCAGGTGGGAACATAAGAACAGGTTAAATAAAATACCCAAACACTGTCAGAGATAATAATGGCTAGGGGCATTCATATGTGTTTTGATGTAGAAATTCTATACTGTTTATCAGATTTCTGATTATAACTGTAATAAAGTTGTAAAGTCCAGCTGTACTTAATTGCATCAAAAGGAATGTCTTAGTAAGTAAAGACACATATTTCATCTCCTCAAAGTTATATTTAGTTATTATAAACTAATTCTTGGTCTTTGTATTTCAGTCTTTGGTCAATTTTATAAGACTGAATCACACCATGGGGTGGGATGCAACCAATTCACATTTTACCAAAATCAGATTGCCTAAGCATAATTCTAAGTGTTGGACCTTAAAATATGATGGTCGTCTAAAGGTGTGTTTTTCTTATTTGTGCCCATGTATAAAGGCCCCTTTAGCAGGTCCAAGATGACACACCGCTACACACACGTGCACCTTCTTCACATTCAAGGCCTTGCAAATAAATGATTGTAATATATTGTAAATATACCATAAAATGCTGCATACAAAGTGTTCTTTTACAGCAGGAAGGCCAGGAAAACTTCTTTAGAAAGAAACAACTAGTAATAAACCCTGAAGAAGTAATGACATCCAAGAGAAATTCAAATAAGTTTGATATAGCCAGAAAGGTAAATGTGAAAGCATATCCTATGGTATTTGGATAAAAGGAAAGATAAGAAAGATAAGAGGAGACTGAAATCCAAGAAGGGACTACCTTATATTATGACTACAGAGAATTCTAGACCAAGCAAACCAAAAATGAAAGGAAAAAAAATCCCTAAAAACTAAAAAGTGCCTCTAGTGGGGGCAGGGTATATACAGGAAATCTCTGTACCTCCCTCTCAATTTGCTGTATACCTTAAGCTGCTCTAGGAAAAATAAAGTCTTTAAAAACAAACGAACAAAGCAAACAAATAAAAAAATAAGAAACCCAGAACCAATGGATGTGTACTACAAACATCCATGGTTGGTATTTAAATGATATCTGAGATTTGTATTTAAAAACAAATCACTCTCACAATACCTACTAGTGGACACATTTATCTAGAGGAAAGACAATGAGATCATGAAAATGCCTTGTACTTTGTGGAGAAGGGATGTGGATAGGGACGTTAACAGTAGGCTATTTTTATTTTTGTCCACTGTACATGTATTAAATAAATTTCTATTTTAAGGTTTAAAAAATGGCAACTACATATGGTAGCCATAGATAACTGGTAGCATTTGAAAGAAAAAGTTTTTTTCAGTATTTGTTTCTTAAACTATAATATGGAGCTGGCAGGGCCTTCATATTCTTTACATGCTTATTACTCTTCCAATCTTAATTGAGAAGTGTTGCACTTCCCTTTATTCACTTTACGGTATTGAAATCATGACCACTTTGAAGGCTTTCCAAAAATAATTACATAATATAGGATCAAGTGGGAAAAAAGATCTATAGGGAATATTTCACAGCCTCTCTTGGCAACTGTATTCTCATTATCTCAAGACAGAACGTCATTTACTTTCATGAACTATGCCTCTCAGCAACTGCATGAAAAAAATCAATTTCTCACGTATGATTGATTCCTGCTTATAAATCTTTTGAATCCAAATGTGGAATATTTCTTGCCAGAGTTTAGTATTTTACTTTCCAAATAAACAGAAAGTCATATTCAGAAAATATCTCCTATTCATATTTGTTTTTCCTATGAGTGCAGAAAAATAGCCTCACCATATCTTTGATTTGCATCCTTGCTTTCTGTCAGTAATAGGACTGGATTTGGTGTTTCCAAGTTGTTGAATGTTTATTTTCTAAAGGCTGCAGAACATACTACAATTGTTTCCTGCTGAGAGGGAAAGCAATCTGTAGGACTGCAACACAATCTCAAGCTGTTCTTGTTCTAAGACCAGCCTCCAAGCACTTGAAAAATCCCCTGAGAATTTCAATCCAAATAAAGTAGCCTTGTTCCTTTTTAGGATTTGTTTCCTGTTCTCTGAACAGTTTTGCCTGTGACTTTATGCTCTGTTCTGAGAATGTTGTAGCTCTAGAAGCTTACAGGCAGGCAGAGAAGAAAGTCATGGGGTGGAAGCTGGGGGGCTGCAATGAAATTGGCTTGATTTCATTTCATTGTCAATTCAGGGTAAGTAGGGTAGGTGGGTGGGTGGTAAGTGGAGTCATAGACTTGGGTAGGAGGACATGGGCTGCTAGTGAAGCACAGGACCAACTGATGCTTAGGAGAATTTCCAGATCACCTTCCCTGCAAAAGGAACTTGGTAATAAGAAAGTTGGAAAGTCAGATACAAATCCAGAGTAAAAAAAAGAAAGGACTGCAACAGAATGATAAACACATACCTTAGTTTTCCTGACCTACTGCAGTGTACTACAGATGTAGGAAATGGTCTTAACTGGGACTGCAGTTGATGCATGTCTGTCTGGGATGCTTCTACTGAGTAGTCATGCAGGCAAGGTCAGGCATCTGTATCCTATGGATCTGTCTTCATGGAGGAAGAATATGCAGGGAGGGGGAAGAGAAAGTGCATAATATTCTCATTCCTTCCCATAATGGGTGGTATTTAAGTCCTACTGTGAGAGGAACTGCAGGCAGAATTTGACTAGGGTCTATTTGTGAATCACTCTGTGAGAACCAGGTATTCAAGTGGCACTGCTTAGCTTCCCAAGTAACAAAGTGTGCCACAAGGGTATAAATAGATAATCTGTCCACATTTTCAAGGATGTCTCTGAACACTCAAGAGTTCAAATCCTTGAGAAAACAGCTCTATCATTTCACATTGGTCTGCACAGCAATGGTGATAGTGAAGTACATCCAAGAAGTTCCCAGGCCAAGAACAAGAAAGACAGAAGATCAAGGGAGGGTATAAAGTTTACTGCATGATAGCAATCTTTGATGGTCTAATTCAAGGGTGAGATGCCCTCTGCAGATTCCTGCAGTCAGGGTGGAGATTCTGTATCAGATTGTGATAGGAAAGTACCTATGAAATTAAATTGATCTTGTGGAGTAAAAAATAGTAGGTTATTTTTGTTAGTTAGGGTAATATCCATCATTAAAACTTCCTCCATTTCTGGCAATCTAAGACAAGTGGCATGTAAATAAAAATCACTCTTAGGATAAAGAACATAAATTTTCCTTAATAATGAAGCATTTCTTATACACACACACTGATAGTTTCCACCTACTTCATTTTATGGATTTTTCTATACCTTACCACAACTTGTTTGAAGTCCAACACTTTTTTTTTTTCTTTTTAATTAGTGTCAGGTGGTCAGGTGTACAGAACAGTGATTCGACACTTCCATACAGAGGTTCAACATCTGTGTTCTTATAAAATGACAGCACTAATATAGCTAAAGATCTGATAAGGACCTGGAATTGTATATCCACATGTAAATACAAGTAGTGACAAACATTTTTGAGTAAAGGAATTGTATGATATTATTATATGACTGTGATCTGTAGTTTTCACTTGGTCTTATTTTGTAGTCTTTATTATGCTGTCTAAAGTACCTCCAGGCTTTCAGAGTCATTCAAGTCAATCTTACAGAAAAAGAATCTTTGAGGGGAAAAAGGAAAAATAGTTCCAAATACTATCATCCATGTGATAGAACACATGGATGGGGAATGTTGTGGTAGAGTGAAGCTTGGTACTTCCATTCCTGCTCATAGAAAACTTACAGTTAGGACAAATATTAAACAATACAGCAGGTACTTAAGAACAGAGAATTCCTTCTCAGTGAAGAACACAAAGATCACCAGCAGATCTGGAAGGTGAAATCTACACACTTCTGTGTCTTTATCAAGGTTACTAGCACCTAGGGGTTTAACAAGTCATCATTCAGAAGTGACTCTATCCTTCCCACAGTAGCATTTTGTTGACTAGAGAGAATAAGAACTCAGTCTTAGCTGTGGGGCGCTGTCTTAAGGAGAGAGATTGGGTGTTATGGGAGAGGATAGGACAGTTCATTGACTATGAGCCCAAAATGGATTTGGTTTGGTGCTTTGACATGTTCTTTGTGCAGGACTAGAGTAATATCTTCATAATATTTTCCCTATAAGCTCTTAACAATGCTTTTGCAATTTCCTCAGATAAAATCTATAATGTAGCAACATGTGAAGTTCTTCTTATAAGCCATCCAAGATACTTTGTGAACTTAAAGTATATATCAATCAATCAATCCTAAATTTTCTTTTGTTGCAAATATCAAATACATTATTAAATTAGTGTGGTATTAAATTTAAGAAGACTACATCCAATAACTTGAAAGGTATTCAGAGAAAATACATATTGATTAGAACAAAACAAGTAGTTCTATTGGGTGAATAAAACAATTTATAAAGAACTGATAACAAAAGAAGAACAAATGACTTTAGACAGCTCATTGTACAGAACTTCTAAGCTCACATTTCACGAATATTAGAAACTAATAGATCTATTTAAGAGTGTCAGGAAAGAATTAGAATTGAAAAATAAAGAACAATTCAATACAGGTAAAGAGTAACAGTGCTGGAGAATTTTGCTATGGTTAATGAAGACACGTTAAAACACAGAAGACTGGTTTAGATAAGACAGAGGAATATATAAGATATGCATTAGTGTTACTATTTTGTTAAAGAAAATTAGATATTCCAAGAGTTAAAATAAAATCCTCCCCACCACCAACACAAACATTTTCTCCAGTCTTTTAAAAGCCTTTTTTTCTTTTTCAAGTGTAGTTAAGAAATGGGTAATTTATTCAGACTTCTTTTACTTGGGTTTTCTGAATATTAGAATTGCCCTCTTTTTTTCCTGTAAAATCTGGGAATTACAGTATATAAAATGGCTTAAGTAAGCAGATGAATTTTCTCCTTCAAACAAAGAAATACTATCATATATGTGAGGAAAGAATCTTGTTTTGAGTGATGTTAAAGATAATCAGTCACAGTGGGTGAGCCTCACAAGGGAAAAGTTTTTGCAAAATATTAGAAATGCAGTTTTTGTTTTCTTCTTTAAAAGTTTCTTTTCCTGTTTTTATCAACATGCTATATTCTCATTAATAGACACAATCAGAAGAAACGAGTTCAAAGAAATAATCAACAAATAACTTCATTACCCATCATCCTGTTGAGTGGTGTCCTAGCAAACTGGTTTGGGCAAGGGGGGCGGGGGAGGGGCAGGTACTGGGGGTAGGATTTATTCTGTAGTATTTTTCAGTTTCTGTGGTAGAGATACTGCCAGCATGGCTGCTTTCTAGTTCTCAGTAGTTTAACAACTAGCTCACAAAATTCCTGAAAATTTAGCAATTAGTTCGTTTGAGCCGATCAAATCCACCTCCAGCACACCACTGTGTATATAAACACTGCATGAAACGTCACTTCAGAAACCTCACAATGCCTTTGCAAAAATTAAATTGGATAGATAGCTATAGTGATAGTTTTTAAAGAAAATCATTTTATAAAAAGGCACTAAATTTATTATTTCTTGGATTTTTTAAGAGAAATGGAAGAATTATTAAAATTCAGATTACTATTTTTTCATGATGAGAGAAATGCTACCTAAAACACTTGAATTGAGAAAAGATCTTAAAAAATCATTAGGATTTTGAAGTCATCATTTCAATTTTTTTTTTTGTCTAAATTGCTAAACAAAGTGGGCTGCTTTTCTTAAATAAGCAAAGCTTTTAGAATCCTTAAGATTCCAAATTTATATGCTATGATTTTTGCTAGACCATACTTTAGAACTTTTTTTCTTCTCTAATCATAATTCCTTAAATTATTGAATCTAGTTGCTATAATTATATGGTATTTGTTCTCATTAACAATAATTTTATCATAAATTCTCTATTCCTGGATTTTTTTTCTTTTAAAATCTATTTCAATTATTCTACTAGTTTCCTGAATTTTATCATTTGAAAATGTTTAGTTTTCAAGAAAGGATGACATAGAATATTTACTTTATACTTTAGTGATACTTAAGAGGAATTAATATTTTTTCTTCATATTTTCATTTCCCTGGGATTTTGTAGACAATATATGTGATCTTCGAACACTTCAAATTCTATATTTTGACATATAAATTGAAGGAAATTTTCAGTTTGCTCTTATTCTGTATTAAGTTAAATTCCTGGCACTAAAAGCATTCCACAAAACGGTATTTTCCATCTCAATGAAATTTGGCTTATTCCCCACTCATCAATACGCCTGGGCAGATAACATGTCCAGTCAGCCTTACTCATTATATAGCATGGACAGGCTCTATTACAAAAAGTATCCCTTGATCTTACAAAGGTCAACTTCAATATATAACATTTTTTAAGTGAAAAATTTTAGCATTTTTGTCATAAACAGTTTTCCTCAATGTATCCAATGGTGCTCCTGTGGGACTGTTGCTTATCGACAATGTTTTACCACACCAGAATCTTCTTTTTCTTTCTTTAGTGCATAAGACTCCTTCCCTTTCCAATTTGTCTGATGCCATTTAATTTCTGAATTATTTTAAAGGTATTTTGTTCTGTTAAATTTTCAAATGTTTTTTAAACAAACAAAACAGTATTCCATTAGGATTGAATCATAAAGAATGGGCATACACATTGCCCTATGCACATGCTGCACTGGGGCACTAGACTTCACTTAAAAATATAACTTCTAGGATAAAATTACTGACGGTCTCAAGATGTGACAGCATAATTACACCTAATGCAGAGCCTTCTGACCAGAGGGTCCCGTGCAACTGAACTTGTTTGCTGCACACCCATGAAACTGGATCTGCTAACCACCTTGAGAGAATGAGGATATAGGAAGGTGAATTCCGACAGAATTTAAGCTATTAAATAATAATTTTCAGTTATAGAATTAATAATGATAGGAGAGGCCTTCAAGATCACCAAATCCAAAGTAGATGTCAACATAATGGCCAAAAAATGTTAAATCCCAGAGATCCTGATTACGATAGTGATTTATAGCCATCTTCTCTCCATTTCCCCTTTACCTCTCCCAGAAGCTTGGGGTACTTCTTATAAAAGAAATGGGTCTGGGTGGAGTTCCACATGGTTGTCCATGGTTGCTCTCTAAATGAAAATAGGCTAGACTCTAAGGAGAGACTTGGAAGAGTTCATGTTCAGGGTAGGGCAGACCACCAAATACATTTAATGTACTTCACATGTGTTACTGTTGTAGGTTTCTTTCCCTGAAGCATTATTTTAACTGCAGATCATTAGGAAAAGAAAAAAAAAACTGGCAGATTAGCCAAGAGCTAAGTGAATTTAAATGGTGAAAAAAAAGTCATTGACATTAATAACTGAACATAGGAAGAAAGAATAGAATGAACAGATGAAGAGAGGTCATGGAATTCTACTCAGCTGTATAAAGACATAAAATGTGAAAGAGAATTTAAAATATATGGTGTTGAAATTGAGAAGACACATGACACATCTAAGGGGAGTTTCAGAAAAGAAGAAAATAAATCAAAGGGAGAAGGGGACATAGTTAACATCCAAACATAAAATTATTTTTATCAGAAATAGAACAGAAAAATATGTCTTTTGTCTTGGGAAAACAAAAGACTTCACTGCGAAATAAAAAAAAATTGTATTCAGGGAAATCACACAAAAAAATTATATCTCATCAAAGACAAAGGGAAATGTAATTAGCAAGAAAGAGAAAGATAACCTAGATTGGCTTAAATCTATATGAACAGCAGTTATGTTATCAACAATATAGATGTAATAGGAAATATATTCAACTTGGGAATTAGAACAATTTTAATTAGAAATTAATATTAATAATTCTAGTATACAAATTTCAGTTTCAAAAATTATTAGTGTCTAGATTTCAGTAGGGAGTTTACTGAATATAGAAAAAATGGGATATAGGAAGCAAAGCTGAAGTAAGAAATCAGTTAACATTTTAGTAAATATAAGAATGATTTAACTGTTAAAAAGTTAATAACTAAAAAGTTAATGACATTTTTAAAAAGAGGGAAGATTTGATTACAAATCAATCATTGATTATATAAACAACAAAAAAACTCTTTGTAAGATAATGGTGTGAATAAAGTTTAAAAATAAATCAAGTCTTGAATGAGAGACAAGCAATGCACATACCTTACAGAGGATTAGTGACTAGAACACATATGGAATTCCTATGTCATCAATAATAAGCAAAGAACTGAAAAGGAAACTAAATAGCTGACATGAAGGGCCTTCAAAGAAATAGATGACCAATAAATCTATGAAGAAAAGTCCACCCTCACTAATAAGAAGAGAAATGTACATTATACTGTGTTACCATTGATCATCATCAGGCTGACCACGAAAATTAAAAATCTGATATATAGATATTTTGGCAAGAATCTGAAAATGGAAGCTCTCATGCCTTCAAGTATAAATTGCTATAATATGGAGAACGATTTATCAATAGCTTCAGATGGAATGAATACCTATACTCCAATCCTGCAATTTACTTTTAGGCATACTTAACCCAACAAACTATGACAGAAAGTTCTAAAGGGAAACTGGCTTAGCGCCCTATATTGAAGCACTAATAGCAGTAGCAGAGTAAAGAAATGGAACCAATTGTATATCAATATAGTAATGGATATATACACAGTAGTACAGTAATGTAATAGAATTCCTTAATTATAACAGATCAATATTAATGATCTAGTCCCATAAATATCTGTAAGAATAAGTCTCAAAAGCAAAATATTGACAAAAAAAGGCAATGACGTTTATGATGCTCTTTGAGCAGTGAATTCTTTTGGATCCACAATGCATGGAAGTTCAGTGAGACTCAGAGAAAACACAGATAAATATTTAACATTTCAGGCTTTCCATTCAAATCAGAACTTTATTCAAACACATAAAGAAGGCAAGGCAAGATACAGAAATGATCAAGAAATCCTATCATATCTTCTCCTGAACATATCTTACTTTCCTGTATTAGTTAACCACTTATACAGGAGAAGATGACTTAAAAGGAAAGAGAAAATTAGGGAAATCCATATTTCCTTCTCATTTCAGTTCATCTTTACTTATCAACCAGTTGAAAGTGGAGAGGGTTGATAGAATGTGTGTGTATCAAGAAGTAAAATGAAAGTTGCTTAATTAGTTTTGTGCAGAATCTTCAGTATTCTGGGAAAAAATGGAAAACATATGCATGTGTAGGCTATGAAATATAAATTGCATAATTTTGGTGAATCCTCATGTGAGTCAAATGCTCCAATATATACATCTAAACCCAACACTGTACAATTTAAAGATGAAATTAAAATTCACTAACAAAATTTTTATTCTGACTTTTCTTAGAATGACATCAAATAGCAAATTAAAGAAATGAAAAGTCAAGAAAGAGACTGTGGAACAAAGGAAAATGCATTATGTTTTAGAACTTTTAATCAAACTTTTTTTCTGCTTATTGAATAAGGGGCCCATGTTTTCACTTTGTACTAGCTCCTCCTAATTATTTAGAAGACATTGGTTATCAGTGAATAGACTAGGCTAGACAAAAAATTAACACTAATGCAGTAGTAGCTTTCAAATTTTTCTCCATGGACTAACAATGTCTTCAATTTGCTAGCATAATACTTGAATGCTTTCTCTCAGTTCTTTAATGAAGAATAACAAACCTAGACCAAGCCCAGCACTGCTAGACTCTTCTTGATTAGAAATTGAGCTAAGTGAGGAAAGTTTTGATTTTGTTGTATTCCACTCTAATAACATTGTTATAATCTATAATGCACATTGAAAAGTAAATATTAACATTAGTTATGGTTAATGTTGAGTAGTTTTTAGACAATTTAGCCTTTAGAGGCCTCTCCAATGACCTCTTTTGGACATTTGTCTTCTATTTGCTGTTGATTCTTTTGTGTAATCTGGAAACTGGACATAGACTATCAACTTTTATTTTCTGGAATCTACCAATTTTTAAAGAAGCCCTGGGTGGCTTAGCAGTTCAGCATTTGCCTCAGCTCAGGGCATGATCCCAGGATTGGGGATGGAGTCCCACACTGGGCTCCTCTAGGGGAGCCTACTTCTCTCTCTGCCTATATCTCTGCCTCTTTCTTTCATGAATAAATAAATAAAATCTTAAAAAAATTAAAAAGCTCTATCAAAGAGTTTTTTTAAATTGTGATATTTATAGTTCACAAATTCTCTTTACGCCTAGTATTTTTAAGTGTAGTTATCCAAAAATTTTAAATCCTATAAAGTATCGATATTTCCTGTCTACCCCAATCTCATATTTATCTGCCTCCAAACATCCTGATCAAAATACGTTTTGGGTGCATTTATTTTCTATCAAATGCCTTTCAGCACTTGGGAATGGACCATCTGCTCATTTTCCTCTTGGACTGCTACATTTACATGTGGATCATGAATAGGTACAAAAAGGATAATTGATTTCTTGTTTTCAAAGACATCTACTCAGATGCCTTTTGTGCATAAATCTAGTAGGTTCAGTCCATTATTGAATAAAATTTGAATATCAAAATTATAATAATATTTTTTGAAATCACATAAAGGAATTGTTAAACTACTTTCTGGAATTATTTCATTTTATGTTTCCAATATTTCCAATTGACTAAGGATAACAGCATTTTTATGTAAGACTGAATGATTGATTACACATCATGACTACTTTACCTCTAATGAAACTATAAGTATGGTTGGTAGTTGGCAATTTAAGAAAAAATAGCAATGATATTCTATTGTATTTGAGGGAATTTTGAAGGAATATTTTTATAGGAATATTGAAAAATAGAATGTATTGAGAAATTTTTTTGCCGATCAACTGTTTCAAAATCTCTAAGTTATTTTCATAAGGAATGTAATCATTTTAGCCATTATTACCTTTTTCTTTACTTCAACCTTATAGTCAGTCTTAATTAGAAGTTCAAGGAAAAATAAGAAATCTAGATAAAATGTATCACATTATATACTGGACCATAGATTGGAACAATTTAATTAAGTAACACCAACTGCTAGATCACTTCACATAGTAAAATAAGTTTGTCCATAGTTTTATACTTGAAATAATATACTAAGTTCAGGTACATTCATTAAAACATAACCTGTAAGAGCAAAACAATAGGTACAAACTATATATACATTAATGGGGGCCATTTTCTGGTAGATCTCTCAGAAGAACAAAGGACTTTCCTTCTGAGAATTCCACAGAAATTCTTATCTCAGGCCTCTTGACATAAAGGGGAACATGAGACAATTCATTAACCAATCATTTTAATCAAAGGAATTCTGTGGGCTATTTCTAAATAAGTTACCTGAACTAATTCCCTAGCTATGAGCAATTTAACACTTCTAAAGGAATCAGACAAATAAGAGACTGCCCTGTTGCTGGTAATGAGATCAATACTTCAACCCTCTGTCCCACAATATGGCAATGGGAAAAGACGATGACATATTCCACTACATTTGCTCTTCTATAATTATTTCTCTCATTAGTAAAAATCTGTTGTACATATGCAAATTAAAGCACACACACACACACACACACACACCACAAATCAAACTAACCTGAGAACTACATTCCCTATTTAAACCTGTAATTGGTTATCTATGAATAATAGTGTGGTAGGGGAACTCATTGCTTCAATGTACAATTTCTTCACAATTTGATTCCATTCTATCACCCCAGTCTGATTTCATACCAGTTAAGATGTTAGGGATGTGAGATTTCTTACCATGAAAAATGTTCTTGAAGTGTCAGACCTTTTCATTATTCCATGCTTCTGCACAAGCTCTTCCCTCTGTTTTAAAGTCCATTCTAAAATAATTCTATTCTATTCATACAAGACTTCTATTTATTACTCAAAACTCAGAGCATCTGTCTGAACTTACTTGATTCATCCAGTAAAAAGTGGTCACATTTTCTATGGAGTCCATATTGAATTGCAAATATATTTATTGTTCTGCTTGCCAAATCTTATTATAGATTATTTGGTTTTATATACGTTTCTTTGATTGTATTGTAACTTTTAAAACTTAATTTATCACCAGAACTCAGCATAGTTTCTGGAACAACAAATAGTTAAAATATTGGTAAACTAAACAAATTTCAAAGGAATGGCTTTATCTCTTCAATATTTTAATAAAATGAATAGCCTCCTCAAATATAAAATGGTAATAGAGAAACTCAACAGAGTTTCTTGAGTTATGTAACTTACATAGGAAATATTAGATCGTAGGTTTTACTACTCAAGTAAAGATTGGACTAAAATTAAATTTACCATATACTCTGCATTTTTGTTACTTTAAATATGTATAAAGTTATAGATTTATTGTTAGTGATTGAGTTCATTTGGAGAATTAACCTTAATGTTTGAATTGCTGCATATGTCTTTGCTCTTAGATTGAATTAATTTAAATATACTTGAGCTCTGTTTTATAATTTAAAATGTTTCTTGAAATTCAATCATATATATATGTGTGTATATATATATATATATACATATATATATATATATATATATATGAAGCTATCTGATTTTTCCAGTTTCTTTACATTGTTCACCAATTAAAAGAACTGGTGTGTGTTAAATAAATATCTACTGAATACATTCTATGTTTCTACAACATGGTAGGGGTCATAAATGAGAGTGATAATATAAGCATAAAACTAATTAGTAACTTCTAGCATAACATACACAACATTGAGTAACAATAGAAAATTGTACATACTACTTTCATAGGAAGTAAATGATACGACAATTCAGGACATTTGACAGGGACATGAGTAATTAAGGGTATTAAATCCAGTGATTTGAATTTACAACACATCTTGGGTTTTCTGATTTAATGAAGTTGCACTGTCACAATTTTTTAATAGTAGGGAATTGAGATCACTTTTATAATTGAAATTTTGTTAATTGTTTTAAATATACTGATTGAGCCCCTTTAAAACAACGGATTTATTAAAACTGGACAAGAAAAATGCATTTTGAATAGGCAATGAAGACTGGATCAGTTCCAAGACAGCAAGACTAAAAATCTAGGTGTTGTGAAGTTTCAAGTTAAGTTTATATGTTAGGATATAGAGTCTGTATTAGGAGTTTAATTCTTTCCCAGGCACAGGAACATGAATGTGGAATTAGTTTTCAATTCCCATAGTCAGTTTATAAGACAAGAGAACATGTGAAGAGGGACGCCTGGGTATTTAGCACCTGCCTTCAGCCCAGGGTGTGATCCTTGAGTCCCGGGATGGAGTCCCACATTGGGCTCCCTGCATGGAGCCTGCTTCTTCCTCTGCCTGTATCTCTGCCTCTCTCTGTGTCTCTCATAAATAAATAAATAAATAAATAAATAAATAAATAAATAAATAAATAAATAAATAAATAAAATCTTAAAAAAGAGAGAGAGAATATGTGAAGAGTATTAACAAATATTGTAGTCATAGTAGAGGCTCAGGGATTCTTATACAATAGAGATAGGAAAACCAGTTAATGTAGAGTCGCTCAGTCACACCACATTGGTATTTAGTGCCAAATGTAGTTAGAGAAAGGGAGGTACATGAGGGGGAGAGACAGGTTTGAAACTAGACTAGAGAGTGCCCTAGTTAGCAGGCTGGGGAAGAGAGGCAGCCTCTGCATTTCAAGGCAGGGAGGTTGACTATTTGGATAACTTACCATAAATTTGGGGTATTTATTATCTTCATGTGCCTGAATCTGAGTTACAAAGCAGGATCAAGAGCCAGGGTTATAACTAGCTCAATTTTGCAACTAACTGGTATGATACATGAGAATAAAAATTAAATCAGCATTGTGAAGAAACTAAGATGCCTTTAGACAACTATCCAGAGAGTTGTGAGACTGATTTGCTGATATACTTTGCAGATTAATTATGAGGACCTTCGCTATGAATCATAAGAGAGGCTTAGAAATTTGGCAGGCTGTGCAAGTCAATAAAGTGGTGTCTAATATATAGAATACATAATGTCTTGGAGAACTCTTAAGGTGAGTCATGAGCATAAAATTTATCTGCTTGTATAGCAATCTGATGGAAATAATCAGGGTGTTTAGATGGGGGATGGACAAGAGGTTGGGGTGGATAGGAAACCTTGATATTTTACAGGACTTTTATTTATTTTTTTAATTTTCTAAAAACTTATTTATGATAGTCACAGAGAGAGAGGCAGAGACAGAAGCAGGCTCCATGCACCAAGAACCAGATGTGGGATTCGATCCCGGGTCTCCAGGATCGCGCCCTGGGCCAAAGGCAGGCGCTAAACCACTGCGCCACCCAGGGATCCCTTTACAGGTTGTTTAAAATGTACATTACTATCCGCGTATGAAAGATTTGTCAAATTTTTCTGCCTTTAAACTTTTCCTTCTCTAGCCATTTCTGACAATGCCTGAAGTTTGGATTCTATGCAGTATATTATGCTATCTTCCTGAATGATAAGTGAAGGCTTATAATAAGTGAAGTGTGATGTCACCCATTACCAAAATATTGATTCCATTTACTTTATAAAACAATTCACACATTCAGTAAAAAGGACACACTTGACACAAAGATTAATTTTTGATGGTCATTATATCTTTATATTTCCCCCTCAAAATATTACCTATCCTTGACCTACAAACTAGAAACTGAACTGGTTAAAAGTGTTTTAGATCCTCTAAAATAGAGTGAGAAATTTATGAGTAATCATAGCACCTACTTTCACCTAGGCTTCTCAAAACTAGTAGATACACTAGCAAAAAATCTGGCCTTTGGATGTCATGTCTTAATCAGCATTTGCATGAATCCAATTGATTATAATGCAGTATGTTAGCCAGACTATAAAATGTGTGTTGATTTCCAGGGAGAGAAAAAATGAGTATATATTCAATCCAAACCATGCAATTTAGAAAAAGAATTACTCATATGTATCACATTTGCTTTTAATTAAATGTAAAGAAAATAAGAGTTACATTTTACATATTTAACAGTTAGACAATAATAAAATTAATTTTTAACAAGCTGGGTAGATCAGTTGCAAGTTTCCATGGTGTGATTAAAATGTTTTTTAGCTCCTTAATGGATGGAATTGGCCCTGTCGATAAAATTGACAAGCCCTTTAATGATTTCCTGCAAATGTACTATCACTGACAATGAAGATAACTCAAGTCAATATTCTTCAAAGGACTTAAGTAGTATATAGTCTGCAGACATTTGGGTTGGCACTGGCCTTACTGAATGTTCCAATCATATCTTATGAAAAGCATATCTTACCCTGATTTCACATCTTTTTCTACTTGAGACTGAAAATAACAAAGAGATTGTCAGGAACCCTAGCTGTAAGTAATCATTTTTTGAAAACCTCAGAGGTAGACTTTCTGAAAAGAACCATTGTTATCAATAAAGTAATTTTTGAAAATGTAGGTTTAAGTTCAAGAAGTACAAAGGTGTCAGATCAATGTGAGTAGAATATCTACATGTAAAGTGGAACTTTTTAGTTGACTTGCTACTCTGCAATTATAATTTTTATAGTAGCGGTAGGTGCAAATTATGTGATTATGCATTATATGATTTTACAGACATGTATGGAAATGAAGTTGATAACAGGTGGACTCATCAAGATTAATATTTTGTGTCAATTTGGGTGGGCCAGATGTGGTTAAACACTCTTCTGGATGTTTTTCTGTAAGAGTGTTTTTGGATGAGATTGATATGCAAATTGATGGACTTTCAGTATAGCATATTGCCCTCCATAATGTGACCCTCAGCCAATCAACTGAAGAACAAAAGATTGATAGAACAAAAGATTGATATCCCCCAAACAAGAGAAAGTTCTATCGGTAGACAGCTTTTTACCTGTACTGTAGAGTGGTCTTTTCCTAGGTCTCCAATCTTCTGGCCTACCCTGCAGATTTTGGATTTGCCAAATTCTATAATCATGTGAGCCTACATATACACACATATATGTACACCTCCTGGGGGTTCTGTTTCCCTTGAGAAGCCTGACTGATAAAGGTGGGAACTTGGATAAGGAACAGGTATGCCAAGAAGAAGAAGCAAATGTTTGAAGGATTTGGAATCATATAAAATTTGGATAATTATAACTTGACTGATTATAGTAGTTTGTAATACTTGAAACTCTGAATTACTTAAATAGCCAACACTAGGAATTTGTCTTATTAAAATATGGTATGTTCATATAATTTAAACTGAGAAACAGTCAAGAAGTGATGTTAGAGCTACATTAATATTGACCCAGTGATAAATTTACAATTTGTGTGATTTGAGGTGATTTGAAATTTTTAATTCATCATTACTGTATTTTTTCTTATGCAGTGATTATGTATTACTGGTTTAAATAACTTTAATTAAATAAAAGCAAAGAAGAGGCCCTGTAAAATGATCCTTTATATTTTAATGATGCTTTCAAATTCTCATAATTATTTCCAATTTTTATTTGTTCCTGGCATGAGGCTATGAACATTGGGCCTTTTGTCAACACTTTTTCCTTCCTATATTCCCAGCACTAAAAGAAAGCAGCCTAAAGGTGATAAAGTCAATTTTGTTTTGTCTATGAAATTATGAGAAATCAAATAAGTTTTCACCAGGATTAAAAGAAAAAAAAAACTTTACACATTTTTAATTAACAATCTGTTTTCATCAAGATAACATTTTTTTGCCCAAGAGATCTCATAAAATTAGATTGTTAATTGTCACATATAATGACTATATTTAATTTTGGCAAAGAATATTTTTTAGTAAAAACTTCAGGGTAATTCAATGTAAAACAAAAAATCTTGCATGCTAACATTCATATTAAACTAGAATCAGGAAAAAAAGTACATATACAAGTCAGGGTAAAGAATGACAGGCTTACTTCTTGCTTTGATACTTCTATTATTTGTGCAATACAGATTCCTTCACTATGTCTTTCCCACTGTATTTGAGTAGAACGTCTGGAAACCGCACACCGGTAGAAGCTACACTTGTATTTGAACATTATGTAGTTTACCTAAACTCCTTAAGCTGACATTCAGGCTCTTCTCCATAACATATTTTCAGTTCCTTTTTAAAAAGACTTTATTTTTTTATTTATTTGAGAGAAAGAGAGGGAGAGAGAGAGAGAGAGAGAGAGAGAGAGAGAGAGAGAGAGAGAGATGAGACAGAAAGAAAGCCTGAAAGACAAAGGAGAGCCCAAGCAGGGGTAGGGGCAGAGGGAGAGGGAGAAGCAGGCTTCCTGCTAAGCAGGGAGCCCAAGGAGGGGCTCTATCCCAGGACTGTGGGATTATGACCTGAGCCAAAGGCAAATATTTAACTGACTGAGACACCCAGGTGCCTCTCAATAAGTTCTTTGTCAACTCTTCCTATAATCTATTCAAGCCTGCTTCTTCAACTACTCATCCCGTATTTCCCACCCTCCTATTCAGTGTTCACCACCCTCCACTGAATGACACACTATATGTAATCTAAATCATGCCAGGAAATCTTTATCATTCAAAACCTATAGAGTATTAAAACTCTTCCTTTTTTCACTACTGTTCAATTTTCTACTTTCCTTAATAGCCTTTTGTTTGTTTGTTTGTTTGTTTGTTTGTTTTTCTAGGCAAACCTTTGTTCCTTCTAGCTCAAATGAAATATCTGTAGTTCTATCATTTACTTTGTATCTAGTTAATCATTTTCCTATACTATTATTTCATTTTCTTAAGCGGCTAATAATTATGTATGCATACTGTCAGGTGGCCAAACATTTCCTAAGCAGTAAGTTGGTGGCAGCTAGTAGCTTTGCTTGCTATACTTCCATATATTCAGGCAACAAGAAGATTAGCACCCTGTGCACTAGTCTTACAGGAAGGCACTGAACCAGAGGAACCAGATGGCAAGCTACAGGCCACATGGTGGGGTTGGGGGGACACCTGCTCTGTCATGCAGGAGCCAAGTCTTAATCTATGGACAAACAGTTTTACAGTCTGCAGCCGTATCTACATGGGGAGACATAGACAGGCTCATGCCTCAGTAGATCCGGAGAGATGATGAAGAACTTCTTCGTAGCAGGCTCCCACATGGTATGGAGGCACATGTAAAAAGATACCTCTTCACAAGCCAGCTTCCCTTGCCATATTCTAGGGAGGTCTATAAGGTATTTCACCAGTATTTCAGACCCTGCAGCTGAGTCTCACTTAAATGGCCACTTGAAGGCATGCAAGATCACCAGGCTGCCATGGATGAGGTTTTGCTCTGTATGGATTTATCTGCGGACTTATTCATCATCCTGGTCTTATCTACTGTCCTTTAATAGTAATTAATAGTGAACTATTTCATTCTTAAAGTTTGTCATCTTGAACAATAATTTATACTGACATTCTAGTAATGGTTGCTCTTTATTTGGTTTAAAATTCCTAAAGAGAAAAATACCATGGCTTTTATTTGAATTCTACACACAACACCTTGCAATTTGTTGGAGCTTTCACTGGAGAAGGCCAGGTTTGGATTATTGGATTATTGGTCAGATCACAGGTGACTGACCATTGCAAGATACATTTTCTTCCCACTCTATGTCCATGGCCTTTCAGGACAGACTTGTCACATGTACTCAGTCTCTAACTCATGTGCATGTTTTGTCATTTCTTTGTGGTATTTTGATTTTTAGTGGCATAATATAAAATACTGAGTAGAAAAGAGAATTTGGAAAGAATCAGAGAATACCCTAAGAGATCCTGCACTCCTTCCTCAAAAATCATTTCTAGAGAATCACAAGGTTATAAATATTGGACAAAATATTTTGAAGATTTCTTTCCAAATTTGTTTTTTTTTTATAAAAACAGTGGAAATTTTAATACAATTCTGTAATTAAATAAATGTCTACTTGAGACTTCAGAGACAGTCTAGTTATCTCCTTTAGATAGTATTCTGGAGCATATTGCAAATCTGATCTAACCATAATTTTGTCCTCATTTTTTTTGGTATAGGTTTGAAATAGGAAAAGTGGATTCAACGTACAAGCAAAACATGGAATGTGAAATAGACTCCTTGATAGATGTTTTCATTTCCTAAAACTGCCAGAGCAAAGTACAACAGTGGCTTAAAAAAAAGAAATTTATTCTCTCATAGTTCTGAAAGCAAGAAGCCCTAAATCAAGGTGCTGGTATAGCCATATCCCCCCAGAAGACTCTGAGGGAAGATGTTTCCTTACTCTTTCTAGACTTTGGGAGCTCTCTTCAGTACTTGGCATTCCTTAGCTTATAGCTACATCACTGCAATATCTTCCTCCATCTTTACAAGTCCTTCTTCCCTTGAAGTGTATGTCTCTCTGTGTGCTCTCTTCTTATAAAGATCCCAGTCATTGGCTTTTGGGCCCACCCTAATCAAGTATGACCTTGTCTTAACTTCAGTATATTGATAAAGATCCTATTCCTAAGTTAATATACACAGGTGCTAGGACTTAGATGTTGAGCGTATCTTTTTGGATATTGAATTGGGACACACTTCAATCCACCTCAACAAATAAACAATTTTTGGTGACAATTTTAAATGAGAGAACAAGTGAGAATAAAATCTTCTAAACTAATGGTTTCATAGCAATATACAACAATTAGATACTTCTGTCCAATTCATTAAAACACCAGAGTAAAAGCCTCTTGATGAAGACCCTCAAAGATACTGTAAAGAGAAAGGCATTTGTGGGGAAATATAAACATATGACTGTCTAAGTAGGGAGAGTTGAAATATCCCAGGGAAAAGCTAAAGCCAAGAAAGACTTCAAAACTAATTCAAAATTAGTCTAAACCTATATACAGACCTTTCATCAGAGGGTAGAAGCCTCACAGGTTTGAGGGCCAAATGTATAATGCCAATAACTCAACAAACTCCATTAGATAAATAGAAACTATAAAAATGGGAACCTTTTACTTAGAAGATACAATAACTGAAACAAATATTTAGCTTACTAGTACATTTAAGATGACTGAAGAATCAGTAAACCTTAACAGAAACCAATAGAAATTAACCAGTTGAAAGATCTGAGAGAAAAACAAATTGAAGGAAAACAAGCAGAGACTCAGAGACCTATAAAGCAATATCAAAAATACTAACATATGTATGGAGAAGAAACAAAGTTGACACAACTTTAGGTAGACCTATCCAGAAAAAAAAAAAGAGAGAGCAATGAAATAAATAAAAATGAAAGAGGAAATATTATAACTGATACCACAGAAATACAAAACAAAAAACACAGAAGATCATTATGAACAATTACACAAAAACAAATTGTACAACCTAGATTAAATGAAAAAAATTCTTTGAAACACACAACCTCATAAATCTGAATCATAAAGAAATGGAAAATCTGAACAGACAAATAACAAGACATCAGATCAGTAATGAAAAACCTCCTGACAAAAAAAAGCCCTGAACTGAATGGCTTCATGGGTGAATTCTACTAGCAAAGGAAACCATCAAATAAATAAATAAATAAATAAAAAGGCAACCAGGCAACTTAAAGAATGGCAGAAATTATCTTCAAATTATATTTCTGAGAAGGGGCTAATATTCAGAAAATATAATGAATTCACAAAATCAAAAGCAAAAAAAAATAAAAACTGATTTAAAAATGAGAGGATTTTGATAGACACTTTTTCCAAAGAAGACATACAAAAGTCTAATTAAGTATGTGTAAAGATGTTCAATGTCACCAATAATCAGGGAAATTCAAATTGAGACTACAATGAGACAACATCTCACTCCTGTCAGAATGGCTATCATCAAAAAGTAAGATATATAAAATGTTGGCAAGAACATGGAGAAAGAGGAACCCAGGTACACTGCTGGTGGCAATGTAAATTGGTACAGTCATTACAGAAAATAATATGGAGGTTCCTCCAAAAATTAAAAATAGAACTACCACATAACCCAACAGTCTCACTCAATTCCACTGCAGGATACACACACATACACACACACACACAGAGAAGATGAAATGACTATCTCAAAGAAATACCTGCACTCCCATATTTATTGCAGCATTAATTATAACAGCTAAGACAGAAACAACTTAAGTGTCTGCCAGTGGAAGAACAGAGGAAGAAAATGTACTATGAATAAACAGCACACACACACACACACACACACACACACACAGACGGATATTATTCAGCCATAAAAGAAAATAAAGAAATCCTGTCACTTGTGACAGGCATGGACTTTTGAGGTATCTTGCTAAATGCAGTAAGTCAGACAAGGACAAATATTGTATGATCTCACTTATATGTGAATCTAAAAATATTGAATTCATAGAAACCAAGAGTAGAATAGTGGTTGCCAGAGTCTGAGGAATAAGGGATATCAAGAGATGTTTGTCCTAGGACAGAGACTTTCAATTACAAGATGAATAAACTCTAGGAATCTAATGTACTTCATGATGACTGTAGTTAATAATAACATGTTGTGTCCTTTAAGAGGGTAGACCTTCAATGTTCTTACCGTAACAACAAAATGGTAATTATGTGAGGTAAAGTATGTCTTTAACCTTGTTGTAGTAAACATTCTGCTATATGTGTATTGATTATCACAGTGTACACCTTATACTTACACAATGTTATATGTCAGTCATATTTCGTGAAAAAGAAAAAAACCTACATCATTGAGTAGCCCCTAACAGATAGTATTATGTTTGAAGTGCAAAATCCTACATTTACTACTATAGGCAAATTATATGGGGTTCTGCTCTTTCACTAAATTTTTGCCTGCCTCATTATAGTTCCTTTCCTTTTTAAGGTATACTTCAGCCTATCATTTTCCTATTAAGAGATCACTAGATCACTGGAAAAGTTAATTCTAATAGGAAGAAAACTGTCTCAATTTCTTCAAAATCCTTGACAACTGAAGTAGAATTTCTGATGGTTCTCTTCTACCCCTATATCTCTTCATGGCATATTTTATAAGACACATCCAAAGTTGGGAGAGCCATATTTGTTCTAGTTCCTAGCTGGGCAGGAACACTAAGGCCGTACAAGGAAAGTCTTAGAAACTTCTTGCCTCAAAGTTTCATGACAACGTGGACAAGTCTTAGTACAAGTTAAAGTGGACTTGTTTTAGATATAATACTGGATAAAGAGGAAACAAATCATGAAATTAGGGTGGTTTGGCTAATACCCTCATCTCTAGTTCTGTGCATGCTTCACAATGGGTTTCTTGGTTTAATTTGGGCACTCTTTAGTATGAACGATACACTTTCATTATAATCTTTCTCTTAGTATTTGTCTGGCTTGTGGTACTCATATATGTAACATCCAGATCTCAAATCCTGCTGTGCAATTGCTTTTCTGCCCAAAACAAACAAACAAACAAACAAACAGCAATAAGAAAATTTGACACTTGGGATGGTCTATTCCTCTAGTTTAGTCTGGACCTAAGAACTGAAGCCGATATACTTTCCTGTTCGTGTGCTAAATAACACTAAAGTCTTGTCTTATTGAGAGTAAATACAAATAATCAGGGCAAGACTATATAGAACACTCTTTCTCAACCTCATTTCTATTGACCTTTGGGCTGTATTATTCTTTGTTGTAGAAACTGTTCACTGTTGCATATTTGGCAGCCTTTATGACCTCTGCCTGTGAGGGGTCATCCTGCTCCCTTCCTCAGTTGTGACAACTGGCACATCAAACTCTGTACATGATATAACTCTAGGCTGGTTTGGCCAGAGCCTCTTGGCCCTGAGCTTTGTGTGAAAGTCCTCACAGTAACTCATTTATTCCATCTCAGATCCAGACTCAGGCCCCAGATGCCTAAGCATCCATGAAGAGTAACCATGTTGCTCTTCCGTATTTCATTCCTGTGCTTTTTCATTTTTCTCTTTCTTTATGTGCTGCCTCTCCAGACTTGGGCTCTCTATCCTTCCCCCATCAGCTGACCTCTACTGGCATCTTTAGCAAAGAGCAAAAAGAAAAGGCAGCAGGACTGTGGACTAGACAGATGCCTGCAAAGCGAGGGCTACACCCTTTGGACCACCAGTCCAAACACTGTGGAGAGGGCTGCCAATCTGCCCAAGAACCCTCAGTCACAAGGGCCTTGCCCTGGGCCAGTAAGTCAGTGAGGTGGCAGCAACAGCATGAGCTCTATGTTAGCTTAGGCTCCCTCCCTCTGTGCAACTTAGGGCAACTTAGGGCAACTTAACTACTTTCCAAGACCTCAGGTGTGTTTACATATAAAATGAAAGTGTGCTAATGTTAGTTGATAAGGTTGATTTCGATAGTGGAAATGTAGGAGCTTAGTACACTGTGGCTTTCCACACAGTAGTTGATCACTTTCTGTGGCCACTGTTCTGAGAAGATAGGCTGCTTTTGCATTCTGAGCATCCTCAGCATCTGCATCCTAATATTGCAGGGCCTTGTGACTGGCAAGTTATAGGCTGGATGTCCAGGTTAGCCACCAGCAGAAAGTTGCTGTGTACTCAGCGAGGCCACTCAGCAATACTTCCCAAGCCTACATCCTTCTTCCTGAAATCACTTGTGGACTGTATCCCATGATTGTACCTTGCCTTGACCCTCTCCCGCCCCTCGGGGCCCTGGAGACAAGGACAATTGCTGGGCCTTCCAGGAGTACGTGTGGCCCAAAAAATGTCTTTGAGCAGAGATACCTTGGAAAACTTACAGCCATGGAATTGAGTGGGCTTCCTGAAAGTGGCAGCAAATGACCAAATACTTCCTGACTGAGATCTACTCCTATAGGCCAACTATCATAATTTACTTATTAAAACTAACAGCTTTCTTTTTTTAAAAAACTAACAGCTTTCTTATCAAAACTTACTTTAAAAGTCTCACCTTGCTATGCCCACCAATCCAAAACTGTTATTATACTGTCATAAAGTCCACCAAATCACAACCAGTTCTCTGATCTCAGGAACTATCTTAAAATCACCCTTAAATTTTTATAAATGTCCTTTCCTGAATTTTGTTATTTCACACTGCTATAAATCTACTAAACTTAGATCCTGGTATTTTGAAAAGTGTATAGCCAAAAACTCCAATAAGCCTGGCCCTAAAATCTGTGTGGGCTAGAAAAAAAAATCGAAAAAAATAGGCTTATATATCATTTGTCTCAAAAGTTAATGTTATAAATTGAGTTCCATTCATTACCCACCCCACATCCCATGGAGCATCTCCCAGCCTCCTTCCTAGGGTTGCTGACCTGACCTGAGATTTAAGCATACTGGATCTCCCCTAAAATATACAATCAATCTACCCAAGGAATAGCAGAGATCTTCTTGGGTATGGGTGGGTAGAAACTCGGCTTGCACCCATGACTCTTGAGTAATGACTGAATCTTTCTAAAACTAGGATGGAAATTAACTCATCTAGCTATTGTGGACATTGTTGCTAGAAACATCGGGTGCAGGTGTCCCCGCGTTTCATTGCATCTGAATCTTTGGGGTAAATCCCCAACAGTGCAATTGCTGGGTCATAAGGCAGGTCTACTTTTAACTCTTTGAGGAACCTCCACACAGTTTTCCAGAGTGGCTGCACCAGTTCACATTCCCACCAAGAGTGCAAGAGGGTTCCCTTTTCTCCGCATCCTCTCCAACATTTGTGGCTTCCTGCCTTGTTAATTTTCCCCATTCTCACTGGTGTGAGGTAGTATCTCATTGTGGTTTTGATTTGTATTTCCCTGATGGCAAGTGATGCGGAGCATTTTCTCATGTGCGTGTTGGCCATGTCCATGTCTTCCTCTGTGAGATTTCTCTTCATGTCTTTTGCCCATTTCATGATTGGATTGTTTGTTTCTTTGGTGTTGAGTTTAATAAGTTCTTTATAGATCTTGGAAACTAGCCCTTTATCTGATAGGTCATTTGCAAATATCTTCTCCCATTCTGTAGGTTGTCTTTTAGTTTTGTTGACTGTATCCTTTGCTGTGCAAAAGCTTCCTATCTTGATGAAGTCCCAATAGTTCATTTTTGCTTTTGTTTCTTTTGCCTTCGTGGATGTATCTTGCAAGAATGATGAATGGATAAAGAAGATGTGGTCTATGTATACAATGGAATATTACTCAGCCATTAGAAACGACAAATACCCACCATTTGCTTCAACGTGGATGGAATTGGAGGGTATTATGCTGAGTGAAGTAAGTCAATCGGAGAAGGACAAACAGTGTATGTTCTCATTCATTTGGGGAACATAAATAATAGTGAAAGGAATATAAGGGAAGGGAGAAGAAATGTGTGGGAAATATCAGGAAGGGAGACAGAACATAAAGTCTCCTAACTCTGGGAAATGAACTAGGGGTGGTGGAAGGGGAGGAGGGCGGGGGGTGGGGGTGAGTGGGTGACGGGCACTGAGGGGGAGGGGGACACTTGATGTGATGAGCACTGGGTGTTATTCTGTATGTTGGTAAATTGAATACCAATAAAAATTAATTTATTAAAAAAAAGCATAGTGGGTAGTGAAAGGGAATATAAGGGAAGGGAGAAGAAATGTGTGGGAAATATCAGAAAGGGAGACAGAACATAAAGACTCATAACTCTGGGAAATGAACTAGGGGTGGTGGAAGGGGAGGAGGGCGGGGGGGTGGGGGTGAATGTGTGACTGGCACTGAGGGGGGCACTTGACGGGATGAGCACTGGGTGTTATTCTGTATGCTGGCAAAGTGAACACCAATAAAAAATAAATTTATTATTAAAACAAAAACAAAACAACAACAACAACAACAACAAAAAAAAAAACTCATCTAACTACCAGGGATCCAGAGCAAGCAGGTTCCAGTCTCCAGACGTTACCTTAATAATTCAGGATTTTCACACAGATTTAACCACTCCCCAAATCTATATCACCCAAACCAAAGACAAAAAGGGGCAGTTGTCTGAAGAAGCTGGTCTGTCTAGACCTTCACTTTGGGTGATTTAGAGCACATGACTTTAAACAAATGCAACTCTTTCTCTGGTTTCCCAGGGGAAAATGTGCTTATATTTAACTACTTGTTATAAGCAAAACACTCTAATTCCATTCCCTTCAAAGTGTGCTCCACAGACTAGGTACATTTGCTTCCACAGGAGCTTGATACAAATGTAAAAATTCAGGTCACATCTAGTAAGTCAGAATTTCTAGTTTGACAAGGTACCTAGGGCTCTGTATTCACATTGAAATCTAAGAAATCCTGCTCTACAGCAAGACTATTATGAGAATGGTATCCCTTGCTGGAGTCTAAATGCAGTACCCACTCTCATCACCTCATTTTATCACTTATCAGATTAAAAAAATCCACAAATTGCTTCACCCAAAAAAGAGTACATATTTATACCTGATTCATACTCTGTTATGGGTAAAGTAATTATTATGGTACACTTATTAAGCCTTTAAAGGTCTTCCTTTGTTTAGTAGCTCTGTTATGTTTTTAAATACTGAGGCAAACAACCATGATAAAATTTCTTGGGAAAGAGAGGTAAGGCATCTTTTTGTAATGTGGGAAAAGGGCTTGTGAAACTTACTTTTCGGCAGTTTTGTCTTAGAAAAAGAATATGTTTCAGGCCTGAGATGATAAGAAATGAGGCAGGATCCATCCATCAACCTGACAGGGAATTTAAATAGGTCAAGTATTTCAATAATCTCATAAACTTTGATTAATCCCACTGTATCAACTTGGGCTGCCATTAAAAAAATACCACAGGCTGGGCAGTTTTAAAAATAGAAATTTATTTTCTCACAGTTCTAGACGCTAGCAGTCCAAGATCAGGGTGCCAACATGGTCAGGTTCTGGGAAGAGCTTGTTTTCTGGCTTGCAGACAGCTGCCTTCTGAGCGAGTCCTTATATAGCCTTTCCCAGCTGCGTGTGAACAGAAAGAGATCTCTCTTTTCCTCTTCTTATAAGGCTGCCAATTCTTTGAGATTAGGACCCTACTCTAAATAACCTCATTAACCTTGATCAGCTCCTAAAAGACTATTTCTAACATAGTCACGCAGAGGGTAAGGGTTTCAAATTCACATAAGAATTTTTTGGGGAAGGGGTAAAATCCAGGCTAGAGCACCAACAAACTTCTTTATAAAAATCAGAGTCTCCATAGTCATAAAAACATGTCGGATAATCACATGAATAGTGTTTTTTTGTTCTGCTTCAAAAATAATTTTATAAACTACAGTCTCATATTTCCTCCTGAATTTGACAAATAAGATAATTTGGCTTCAAACAGGGTGATGAATTGTTATGTTTTTATTCTTTTCCTGACTAATTGATAGAGCCTAGTTTGTAGGTTTCTCTAGTTCAATTTTCTTTTAGCAAAAATGCCCATCATTACATATATTTTTGAGTATTATTGATTTTAAAATATACAGTATAGGAAGAGCAGATCATGAAAACAAAATGAAAGAGGTTTAAAAAAAACACAGCAAGATGCTAAAGGAAAAAAGAAAGCAATGTTTCCCCCTTTATTTCTTTTTAAAGATTTATTTATTTATTCATGAGAGACACAGAGGCACAGGCAGAGGGAGAAGCAGGCTCCATGCAGGGAGCCCGACGTGGGACTCGACCCCGGGTCCCCAGGATCACGCCCTGGGCTGAAGGCATCGCTAAACCGCTGGGCCACCTGGGCTGCACTCCCCCTTTTTTTCTTAAAACATTTCTTAGATGAAAACAATGAACCAAGTCAGAATGCACCCAGCTGTTCGCCTATAATTATAATTTTGTTGTCATAAGGAATTACACCTGTGTAATAGTTCATTATAAGATATTATAATTTTGATTTTACAAGCAAATGTCTCATTTCCTTGTGGGGAAATAGAAGTTTCCTCATATGTATTTACTAAACTTCCTAAGAGGGTTTCTTGCCTATCTTAGCAACAACATCATTACTTGGGAAATAAAGCTCAAATGGGCTTGTTAAATATCCATTTTGCCTTTTTTTTTTTTTCCTCTCTGTTCATTTCTTTGATAAAGTTATCCTATGGGGATTCCCAAGACTTAAATGAAAGGTATAAGAATCATCAAATCCCTCCTCCTCATTCAAATTTAAAATTTTTATCATGCATGCAATTGACAAATTGGCAAATGAGCATGACATGACTGTAAACAAATGCAGTTCAAGCAAGCCATAGGAAGTGGAATCACTGTTTTCCTAAAATGGCAAAGGCCATAAAGAGATCTTGGGGAAGAAGTGACACAGGCAATAATACCCATGAAAGCCAGAGATAACAAATATCAAACTGAAATATAATTTCCTTAATAGATTTCTCAGGATTTTATCTGTAATCAGTATGTGGACAGTTTAGATATCCGGATAAGCACTGAATTACATCCTCGCTCTCACTGTGAGGATAGGTAACAAGAATTTCCATATTTTTCATATTAAATTAAAGGACATTCAGGGAATTAAGATATTTGTAGCAGTTGAAAAATATGAGTTATCAGAATTTACAGAAAGATAAGCTGATTAATACTCAGATGTCATTGATTCTAGAGTAAAGACCTCAAGAAGATAGGTTAAAAACCCCTTTAGTAGCAGAAAGCTCAGTTTGGAAATGAGACTACCCCTGCTTTTTGGTAGTTGTCAGAGGCTTTATATGCTATAGATACTTTAGGTGTCCATGAGATAAGGGGAAAAAATGCAAATATGAAGTATGAGGGTCAAGGTAAAGTTTAGTTAGTGCTTCCCAGTTCTTGGGAAAAGATGGCCTGGTATTCATTTATACCACCTATTTATCAAACACTAACAGAGAGCTAGGTCCAATGCAACTCTTTGATATGGAAGGGTTTCTTAAGGATCTTAACTCTTCATAGAAAGTAACAAATACAGCCATTATTAATTATTAATTAACTAACATTAACACTTTCCAATTCACAGAATTCATCTGCTCCAAAAAAATAATGAAAGAGCATTGGAATATTTTGCAAGAGATACAAAAGTTGGTTTTGTATTATGTACTCCAAAACACATAGCTATATACAACCATCTTGAATATTACTTCTCTTCCAAAATTCTGTAGCAGAATTTATCCTCGGAACCCCAATTTTTCTTTTTTATAAAGTACTGCCTCAGCCACACAGTTTGCCACTGTTCCAGTGATCTACTGTGACATAACAAATCATCCCAAAATTTGTGGTAGGAAAACAATACCATTTTTTATGCTCATGGTTTTTGTATTTTTATTTTATTTTTAAAAATATTTTATTTATTTATTCATGGATGACAGAGAGAGAGAGAGAGGCAGAAACACAGGCAGAGGGAGAAGTAGGCTCCCCGCAAGGAGCCTGACAAGGGACTCGATCCCGAGTCTCCAGGATCAGGCCCCGGCCAAAGGCAGGGCTAAACCACTGAGCCACCCGGGCTGCCCTATACTCATGGTTTTTAGACAAGATTATGTTCCACAATGTCTGAGTCCTCAACTGGGAAAACTAAAATGGCTAATGGTATGAATCATCCAGAGGTTTCTTCACTCCTATGCTGGTACCTGAGCTGTAGTGACACATAGATTGGGCTCAGAGAAATCTCTGCTAGAATACACGCACAAGGATTCTCTATATCAATTGGGTTTCATGAGAGAATGTCTCAAGAGAAAGAAAGCATCCAGGTACTGAGGGTTCCAGAACAAGGCAGAGCCTTTTAAGAGTTCTGATTCAGCCTCATTCCTGACATATTCTATTTGTCAAATCAGTCAAATCACAGTCCTCCTCGATGCAAGGAGGAAAGGACCTTAAACCCAATTCTCAAAGGAAGAGGCGTCAAAAAGTGTGGTAAAATGACACTATACCACATGACTCTAAAATGCCAAAATTGTTTCACTGAGAAGGAAGATTCTGCATTTTTGTTTGTTTTGTTTTATTTCACAGATTAAAACTTTCCAGTTGTCAGGAAGCACCATTTTAAAAGT
Source organism: Vulpes lagopus (assembly GCF_018345385.1). Lineage (NCBI taxonomy): Eukaryota > Metazoa > Chordata > Mammalia > Carnivora > Canidae > Vulpes > Vulpes lagopus. The sequence goes on along the minus strand of NC_054828.1, from coordinate 92,837,085 downwards.
AAACGAGGATGACAATAAAAAAAAAAAAAAAAAAAGCTTGTATTAAGTAAGGATACATCTGTGAGAGGGAATTTAAAGATGTAAGGAAAAGATAGAATTTGAAGTGGTTGACAATTGAAGGCCATCTAAAATTATTTCTTCCAGCTGATACTCCATCAATGCACCATCTCAAGGAAAACACTAAGTGGAAATAATACAAATGGTAGCCTAGAAATAGGAGGAAATGGGAGGAAAGGACAAGCAAGGTAGTTTTATACTGAATATAAAAGCCCTGTAATGAAAACAGCCTAGACTAGAATAATGAAACTGAAAGTGGAGAAAAGGAGGAGAGCCATTTTTAAAACAAAAGATGACAAAGAGAATTTAATGATAAATAGTTTTAAAGTCTGAAAGAAACAAATGAATCAATAGAGACTTTAAAATTTCTGTCCTTGGATTCTAAAAACTATTAAAGCAAGCATGTCAATAAAAGAAATGGATTGAGAAAACTTATTCAAAGTTTGAAGTAATACAAACATTTGGTGTCCTTTGAAGTCAAGCATTGACAAATTTGATGTGATCTAAGAATATTTTAGTTATCTAGGGGAATGTAACTGAGTTTGACTTTACTATTTAGCCTCTGATTTGTCAATATAAAGTTCTATATTAACTTGTAGATTTCTTCCCTCTAGAATAAATTATCCTCAAGATTTTATTTTATTCTTTTTAAAATATTGGCCAATGCTATATCTAACTTCTATTCTCATTTTCATATTCTTATTTTTAGGCCTTCTTTGATGGATTACATAAATTGTTCTTAAAATGTTCTTCGAACCAGCTTTGCTACCTTACTAGTTTCCTCTTTCAATACTACATTGAATAGAATCTTTGATATATGCTCACTTCATGTTTGCATAAGTATACTAACCATATTTTCTAGTTTCTGTATCTGATGTTTGAAATCTAGGGGATTTGCTAACTAGGCAGGGACTGCCTCTCCCAGAATTAGCTGATTTTTAGATCTAAAAAATGACTCACCTAGGAGTGAGCCTTTCACAGGAAAACTAACCTATACAGAGCCCATAGCCCACATCCACCTGCCTGCTTTATTGGACTCTTACACTTCAGAAGAGTATTCCCCATCCACATCACCATGGGCCAGGCAGGCATCAGACAACTATGGGCAATACCAACACTTAGGGGTACACTGAAATTATTCATATTAAACAATCCTAAACCTACTTAATCTGCTTGTGAAAAACACAATAGTGGTTCTTCCAAAGTATACTTCATTCTCTATGCCTTTGATCTATCTGGCTGTTCTCTTGTATAGCCAGACCTGTCTTCGTGTGCCCCTCTCCTCTTAGGAATTTTGAGTAATTAGCTATCCTATGTTTTTAATAGAAATTGTCTCTTGATCTGTTGACCTCACCACACCTTAATTTTAAAAATCTACATTTTTAAAACAAAGAGTATTATATTTTATCATTAAAAAATATCATTTACCAGTGTGCACCACTGGGAGAAAAGGGCATTAGCTTCCAATGCACACATGCTTAGTTCATTGGTCTTATGCACTTATAACCTTCCATTAATAGAAATGTTTATAAAAGCCTTTACCATTTATTTGGTATATTATTTTGACTTAATATTTTTCTACTATAAAAAAGACTCAGAGATTCCCCTAAATATATAGCTTGCACATCCTTATAACACAGTTTTGGAGATAAATTTTCCAAATATTTGTTGCCAGTTAGAGATCCATTTCAAAGCATTTCCTATTTATTCCATTAGTTCTCCACTTGTTTTTCCATTTCCTCCTATACCAATAATATAGAAGGAGTGTTAGGATTTTGTCCATGAGAATGGAATATACTTACACATAAAAAGATTGAGTTTCCAAAGATAAAGTTGCTACCTTGGACAAATGCCTACCTTATCAAATGCCTACTTTGTAAAAGACATTGGGAATATAATCAAAGCAAGTTACTGCCCTCAAGCATGTGAGGATGCTCACATAATACCTACTTCTTTTTTGGATTGATTTATTTATTTTAGAGGAGAGAGAGAAAGAGCTAGAGCAGAGAAAGGCAGAGGGAGAGGGAGAGATGGATTCCTCAAGCAGACTCCCCACTGAGCATGGAGCCCAGTGCTGCACGTCCTCAATGTCATGACCCTGAGATCATGACCTAAGCCAAAATCAAGAGTCAGCCACTTAACTGTCTTAGCCACTCAAGCACCCCCCTCCCTTTTCTTAAAAGGTATAATCCCAACTTTTATGTTTCATGTACAGGAACTTTAGGTATCACCTGGTCAAACTTTTCTGACAGTATGTCAAACCCAAGACACATCACTCCTGTCTTTGGGCTCAAACCTATGGGAATGGAACCTGGATCATTTTTCTAAGGGCTTGCCTTCAGGGATTAATTTAAAAAACAAAATGAAGATAAAAATTTCTTTCATGATAAGGAGCTAGTAAGTCTTGAGATAGTCAACTAATATTTTTGCATTTTAAAAACTGAAAAAAAAAGACTTGGTAAAACCTTATTTTTCTTAATGCAGAGAAGTCTGATGATTGAAAATTCAAGAAACTCGATGGGAAGAGGGGGTATGGTTTTGGTAACATGGACAATAATAATAATGACAATAATAATAATATAAGTAATAATGTTCTGTCATGGTCACCAACTATGCCATTTGTCTGAGATGTGGTCAGAACTCAACTGGAAGGCTATAGATACGTAGGAGAGAGCATGCAATTGGCAAGAAACAACGAAGCCGGGACTGAAATTCTGTAGTTCAGCAGAGTACAAAACCACTGTATTTTTGTAGAACAAGTAAGGTATGTAGTAGGTTTTCCTGTGTCATTAAAGGAAATATGAGAAGGAAATGAAAGCAAACATACTGGAGATAAGGCAATGAGGTAATAATTACGATTGCCTTGATAAGCAAAATAGATTCTAACCTACAAGTCCTCAAATATGTTTCTCCTCTTTCTGCAATAGCTATTTTTCTCATGTAAGTAATTTAAGAAGCTCTTTCATCAATAGTGTAAGTGTACTAAAGTCTAACAAGAGTTCTATGGACTAAAATGCATGGTTTTTTGCTGTGTTATAGGCAAATATAAACAGTTCTATAAGTCAGGTTTACAGTTATGACTAATCAGATGAAAAAGCAAATAAAATGCCACTATCTACACTGATTTGGTACTGCATAGGGTAAACCATGAAAGACTGCAGCAAAATTTTATTTTTTCTACATTCCAGTCCTTATCCTAAAGGCAATCAGAGTCTTTTTTTTATCAGAAACAATCATTTGTGTAATATGAATGCAGCTTTCCAAAACATCATCTGTTTTACAAAATGAAAACATTCATTTGTTATTATAAAAAACTGACAAAATTCTATTTGAGGGCCAGGTGTGGTGCCTTTTTAATATAGACATTTATATTTCTTTGCCTTTGATGTAGAAACATCCTCTTGAGGAAATCATCCATTTAGTTTACTTTTATTATAAAAGGCATGCACATTTTTTTCCTGATTTTTTATTTACCCACATTAGATTGTATTACTTTTGGAAAATATTTGATTCCTTTCTACCCAATTTCAGTTAGATAGCTTTATGATTCTTCTTGCCTGAGTCTCAAAACAACCAGAAAAGATATTTGTGCCTTTGGAAAATAATCTTTAAAAAATGGTGTGTGCCTCTCCATATCTTCTTTTTCTCTGCTGTAGTCACCACAATATTCTAGCTAGTGTGTGCTCTGTCAGTCAGGATCCCTAGGGTGAGAATGTATGAGCAAAATTTCTGGGTAGCACCAGGATAGGCTCATATAAGAGAGGAATAATAGACCTTGGTTCTCGTTAAGACAATTAAATATGGGGTGTGCTACTCTGGCATAGACTAATACCATACCTGTCCCTTCAAAATGGTATTTAAAAAAAGATTATAAAGATAGAATAATGTACCTTAAGATAAATATCAGTCTTAAAACCAAAATATTTGTCTATCTATATGTTCCTGGAAGAGAGGAGCATTAAATGGCATTATCACCACAAAGTGTGGATATTACATTCTAAGGATAAATCCTCTAGAGACCAGAAGGATTTCACCTATCTCCATACTCCAAATAATTGAATTATCTAAATTTCTGAAGTGTTCACCAACTATCTGCTTATTCATTTAATTACATTCTTTATTCATATATAATATTGTTCATTTCTTCACATAAGCATTTACTGAGTGCCTGCCTTGCTCAACATTCTTCTAAACAAAATAGCAGGTATAGATCTCAAGCCACATAAATTATAATTAGATGAGATGATACACAAGTATTTGCATTAGGAGGCATAAGGAAATACAGGTCCTATTGGAGTGTGGGAAAAAAATTATTGATAAAGATGAGAGAACATAGCATTTAGACTAAACAGTTGAGATGAATGTTGCCCAAGAAAAAGAAAGGATAGTAAGTTATGTTGTGTTGAACAACCATGATCAAAGACAAGCAATAATTAAAATTCACAGAAAGCCTAAGAAACTATGAGTCGTCTGATTGTTTAGTGCATAGGATATTACTGGAAGGTGAGTGGTATAAAATAATGCTGGATGGGTAGTGTGGCTTCGGATAATTGTGGGGACTTATTTTCCTCTTTTGGTAGGAGTGAGACCATAAAAGTTCGGAAATTCTGTTGTGGAAGTCTCTTGCAGACATTTATTATTCTTTTCTTTACAAGAATATCCATAATAGAGACAGAGAAGGTTGTGCTATTTTCAAACAAATCTACAGGTAAGGACCCTGAGAAAACATCCTGAGTTAGTTGTTTTAACACAGAACAAAACCCAGAAAACATTTGAGGACACTTCTGGATTTAGGTCTGGCAAATAAAGAGCTCAGAAGTTGAAAGTTTAATCTTTACAGCAGGAGGAACACAGAACAAACTGAAAATTAATGATTTTTCTTTAACCTTTCAGAGAAGTGAGTTCACACTGCAAACCACCAACCCCAAATCAGTGGAGACAGGTGAAGTCAGAGAAGCACAGTGGAGACCTGCTTAAATGGAACAGAAACAGCTGATGCAATAAAATGCTAGGGACACTTAACGAGAACTATCAGGAAATTTAAGATAAATACTATTAATATGTTAAGAACTCCAGCGGAAAAGAACACAACATAGAAAAAAAGGATAATGTAAGCAAAGAGATAGAAATTAAGAATAAAAAATAATGATGGAAGTCAGAAACGCTGTTGTAATAGAAATTAATAATGCCTTTAAATGAACTCATTAGTAGACTGGCCAAAAAAAGAATCAGTAAGCTTAAATATGTCAACAGAAACTTCCAAAATGAAATAAAGAGGGCCAAAAAAGTATGAAAAAAAACAGAACAGAACATTAAGGAACTGAAGGACAAATTGAAAAGATGTTACATACATATAATTGAAATAGCAAAATAAAAAGTAAGTGGGAACAAAACAGAATACACATTTAAAATAACAGTTGAGAATTTTTCACAATTAATGATAAGTACCAAATCAGAGATCCAGGAAGCTTAATTTTATGTGTAAATTTGATTGGGCCATGGGGTACCTGAATACTTGTTTTAATACTATCCTGGGTGTGCTCATGAGGGTGTTTCCAGATGAGACTGACATGTGATGGGTAGACTGGGTAAAGCAGATTGCCCTCTCCAGGGTTGGGGAGCCTCATCTATCTACTGAAGACCTGAATAGAGGAAAAAAGACTGAATTAACAAGAATTTGTTTTCTCTGCCTACTCCTGAGCTGGGATAGCAGTCTTTTGCCTTCAGATTTAGACTCAGACAAAAACTTAACACCAGAAAGATCTTATTCTGAACAAAAATGCATATCACTATATGGAAGTAGTGAGGCTGAAAAGGCTACATACTGTAGCATTTCAACTATATGACATTCTGGAAAAGGCAAAACTCGAGAGAGAGTAAATCTCTCAGTTATCACCAGAGGTTTGGAGGAAGGGAGGAGGACTGAAAAGGAGACTTTTTTTTTTCCCCTTCAAGCAGGCTTCACACCCAGTGTGGAGCGAATGTGGAGCTTGATCTCACCATCCTGAGATCATAATATGAGCCGAAATCAAGAGTCAGATGATTACTGACTGAGCCATCCAGGCAACTTAACACAGGAAATTTTTAGGGGCAGTGAAACTATTCTGCGCGATATTCTAATGTTATATACATGACACTATGCATTTATCAAAACACCATAGAATTTGCAGCATAAAGGGTGAACCTTAGTGTCTTCTAGTGAAAACGAGATCATTTAGCAAATAGGGAATCTCAGGATGAGATGCAGATTCTGACAAAAGAATGTAACCATTGTTACAGATGAAACAACAATACTGAAGTGGATAGTGGGAAAAGCTGTTGATCTAATTACCTTTGGAAGTCAGTGACATATATAAGACTAAAGGTGAAAGAAACTGCACATCAGCACTTGAATCCAGTGATAAAGTTGTTTCCCAGATACCGGGAGGCCATTATGCCAGGTGAAATATGCCACACAAGGAAAGATAGGTACTTCCTGATATCAATTATATGTGGAATCTAAAACAGTCCAACTCACAAATGCAGAGGGTAGAATGGTGGTTGCCAATGGCTTGGGGTGGGGCAGATATATTGGTAAATAAATAGGGGTTCAAAATTTCAGTTATGCAAGTTGAATAAATCCTGGAGATGTAATAAACAGCAATGTGACATAGTTGGCAATACTGTACCATATATTTGAAATTTGCTGAGAGTAGACATCAAGAGTTCTCATCACACAGAATTAAAAGAAACAAAAAAGGAAGTGGTAACTATGCGAGGTGATGGATATGTTAACTGAATTGATTGTGGTGATTATTTCATAGTGCACATGTATATCAAAATATTAAATTGTACAACCTAAACATAAATTTTTTATTTGTCAGTTATACCTCAATAAAACTGGAAAAAATAAAAATAATAAAACAGTGCCTTCCCAGTTGTTCAAGGAGAGGTTATGGAAGAAAAAAATCTATCAGCATTATTGTTCAGGTAAGAGAATGCAAAAATGAGAATAAGTTGGAGCCAAGTTGGGCCCAATAACTAATGAAAGCGGAAGATAATCCCTTCAGCTGTTACTTGGTATCACTAGAAAATAAGTTTTCTAGTGCTTTTCAAACCTATAGTAAGATGTTTCAAATATACTTTTGCCTTTTGGATAGTCTGAAGGAATAAATTAAAATTTAGTTTTCAGCATGAAAGTCTTGACATGCACTATCAATCTATAAAGATGAGACCTATTTATTTTATACACTTGTTTACCGACATGGTTTATTGAATGCTATTCAACCAAATAGAAGCACAGCAAATTTTATTGATACTCCTGTCACACAAACAATTGCATAGATATATAATGCACTACTCACTTTTTCTCAATATATTGGCATTTTAAAGTCATTTCAAAAAATAAATGAAGTCATTTCATTGTAAAGTATAATATTTGAAACTTTATTGATTATCATTTTGAATTATAGAATGTATCTTCAGAAGGAATTCGACTTCATTTCAGGAATTGTCAAACTTTAACTCAAAAATAACTTTTTCTAATCCCTGTCTATTCCCCATAAGCTTCTGCTAATATGTTTTCTTCTCATTGTTATCTTTTGGCATGTGTTAAATAAACAATTGCAAGCATTTCATATTTGGGGAAAATCCAACAAAACAGAAACCACATATAATTTCTTTCTATGGCAAGAAAGATTTTAAAGCTATTTTGTACTGTGAAGCTGATTTGCAGCAAAATACCAACAGTTGTTGCATTTTTAAAACATTAGAACAAATCTGAACAAGAGGTATTTGTCTACAGGCAAGCAGGCTCTGTGTAGAGAATAAATCCGATGTCCAGATCAAAATTGTATTTTTGAAAAAGTATTATGCAAGAAGATTCTTAATGGCATGAATATTCCTTTAGATGACTGATTACAAAAATAGCCTTGCCATTTAGACCACGAACAATCCAGACACTTGAACTGAATTGTGTTTGATTACTAGCTTTCCTCAAATCTCTCAATACTTTACATAAAATTAAAATAGTTTTCTAAAAAAAAATATCTCATTTTATTTTTCTCAAGGTTATTCAGGATGCCTTTTAGAAGAAAGTAAGGAGTTAGTGTGATTAGAATCTGTGAAATGCCTTTTTACATGTCTTATCGGCCTTTCCTTGCTTGGTAAGAGTAAAAATTTTAAGAAAATTAGTCACCCTCCAGGTATGTAGAGGTAAATATATCAATGTCTAATGTACATTAAATTATTACTGTTGGACAAAGACTAAGTGTAATATGCAAGAGTATGTGTTTTCTTTTTTGTTAAAGAGTATGTATTTTCTTGCAAGTCTTTTTATTGTGATTTTTAATTTTTTTTACTTCACAAATGAAATTTTTTTTAATTTTTTTATTTATTTATGATAGGCACACAGTGAGAGAGAGAGAGAGAGGCAGAGACACAGGCAGAGGGAGAAGCAGGCTCCATGCACCGGGAGCCCGACGTGGGATTCGATCCCGGGTCTCCAGGATCAAGCCCTGGGCCAAAGGCAGGCGCCAAACCGCTGCGCCACCCAGGGATCCCCACAAATGAAATTTTGTACATTTGTTGATGTTTTTGTGATCTGTACGTTCTGCCAATTTTCACCAAATAATTATAGTTCACTGTACTTTGTAATATCCTTCAGAATGTATAATTATTTCAAATGTTATCGCTATTGTAGTTTGTCTGAGGGACTGATTCACATATGAAGCTATACATTATTCAGGTGAGTTCACTGTATTTTATTAAGCTGATATATTTCTTTACATAATTTTGGGATAAATAGACAGATGGACAAAAAGTTACATGTAGTTTGTTTACAAAGACTGTTTTCATTTATTTAACAATCAGTGAAAAGTTTTGATATGGAACTCTTATCAGGGATGCTTTATTGTAAATGAAAATCTATCCTCACTAAAACCATCTTTTCAGTTGATACTGCCTCATTCAGTTAGCCTCAGAAATATCCCTAATTTCTCCTTTACTTCTCTATATGTTTAATTACAAAATCTTCTGATTATGTATTTTAAAAAGTTCTCAAAAGAGTTTATGTTAATCTATTATTAAAGGTATTAGTGGTGAACATTTTAATAATACATTAATAATAGATTAACATAAATTTTGAGAGCTTTTAATAAGAACATTTAATAAGAGATTTTTTGGACAACTCATTATTTGTACATTTTTTAAAAAGTGTTTAAGTAATTCGTATGACAAGGTTTGGAGTATGTCATGAACACAAAACTTTTGAGAACCATTGTCTTTGGTCTCTGTTTCAATCATTAATTTCCTGAACTACTGGAGAATATACATGAAATTTTCTTCTAATCCTTTTAAATCCCTTGATTCTACCAAAAATCTTTAAGAGACTTAGAAATGTCACTCTCCTTCCCCAGCTTGGGAGTATCTGATGATATTCCATTGCCTACAAAGGTTACATCTGTCTCTAAAGCACCATTCCACTTTCTAGTCTTTTGTGTGGTCCAAATGATGATTTTAAAAGTGGGCAGAAGTGTGTTCATTTCTTTATATGACCATTTAACTACATTAGATATTTATGCAATCTAAAAGTTGGAACAGAAGCATAAGGATACCTGCATGTCCTTTTAATGTCATTTTTTTAACATTATCACTCAGGCATTCTTAATCATTCAGGATAATACATGTGAATCTGATCCTGCATTTCAATTTTTCTGTTAGAATCCTAAAGTAAAAGATTACATGTTAATTTGTATGTTTCTATCTGATGAAAAAGATAACCACAAAGGTTACGGAGTTTTGGTCCTATGAAATGGTAAATATTTTTGCTATTAGCAATTTCACTTCAGCATTTCTTTACTTAACTAACTATATAAAATTCTATTCTTCAAATGTTTCCTTAAGCCAGTTGTATTAACTTACTAGTTATCTCTTTAATTAATGTATTGAATAACATCATCAATGCATATTCAGTCTATATTTGATGAAAACCATGCCTTAATTTTCTGAAAATTATCTCACTAGAATCAAAGTTTCATACTGCCAAAGAATAAATAATATTACCTACTTAGACACAGTGCCAGAAGTAGAAGTTCTGGGCTTGCTCTATATGAGGAAATTCTCTTGAATTCATGAAAAAACATGAATTTAATATTGATCTTAAAAATTTCTTGATCTAGGAGAACCTGGGTGGCTCAGTTAATTTAGAGTCTGGATTTCACTTTTGGCTCAGGTCACGATCTCAGGGTTGTGAGATGCAGGCCCACTTTGAGCTCTGCACTCCACAAGGAGTCTGCTTGAGATTCCCTCCCTCTCTTTCTGCTCTTTTTTTTTTTTTTTTTTTTTTTTTTTTTTTTTGCAATTAGCAAGAGGGTTTATTGGACGTTTGCGCAAACGGGCTCTCCGCCTCCGAAGAGGAAGAGAGCCCCGATTAGCAATTACAGGTATCTTTTAAAGGTAAAAGGAAAAAAAAACCGCTTAAAGACAAAAGAACCTCGGGAGTCGCATAGCATTCAGGTTATTGATTTCACAGAGGGTCAACATGAACCTATTCAGGGACATTCCAATCAGGGTGTGGGGGGAAATGGTTTTCTTATTGTAAACAGAATGCTTTTAGTTGCTAAAATTTCAGGAAGACGCCTGGATGGGCTACCTCTGGATTAGGGCTGGCCCTACTTACAAGGGGGGAGGTTTCTTCATTCCCTCCTCTTGTTTGGGCTGATTTTAACCTTAAAATCTTAGGGAACATTTATTTCTTCAGTTTGGAGGGCCCGACATTGCTGAGTTAATACCAGAGCTTGGGTAATAAACAATCTTTCTCGGACGAACTGGAGCAGCCGGTTGAGGATGCAGGGGCCGAAAGTTAGCAGCAGGAGCAGGATAACTAGAAGGCCCATAATGGTAGAGATTAGGGTGGTCAACCAGGGAGACTGATTGAACCGCTTTCAAACCAGCCCTGCTGGGCCTCCCGGTCCCTTTGTCTTTTATTTAGCCTATCCCTGAGTTTGGCCATGGAGTCCCTGATGACTCCAGAATGGCCTGCATAGAACAGCATTCCTCTCCCAGGGCCGCACACAGGCCTCCCTCTTTCAGGAGTAGTAAATCCAAGCCTCTCCTGTTTTGAAGTCCTACTTCTGAAAGTGAGGTGAGGGACTGTTCTAACTTAGAAACGGACTGCTCTAGTGCCTGTAGATCCTAATCTACAGCTGCCTGGAGTTCTATATAACATCGTGAGCCCTGGATCAGAGCAGCTGCGCCAGTACCCACTCCAGTAGCGACCCCTAGTCCCAACATAACGACTAGGGTTAGGGAGACAGGTTCGCGCTGAAAACGGGTGGGATGTTCATCATACTGATTTTCTAGAGTTTCAGCAGGGTGATAGAACACCCTGGGTATGATCTGCACCATGACACAGAAGTCGTCTGAGCTATTTAGAACCTTAGGTGACACACAGGGGGTGAGGACTTTGTTGCATGCCCACCAAGTTCCCGGCTGGGGCTCCAGGTAAGAGTCAGTCCCTAAAATCGGGGCGGTAGTGTTGCAGAGTTCCTGGTAACCGCGGGTGAGTATAGTTAGCCTTGACAGTGGTGTAATCCCAGGAGGAGGAGGGCCTCTCATCCTGTGTCTCCCTAGTCTCGCACCCCCAATTTTTACAATAGAAGTATTCCCCTCCTCCACAGGTGGGATTTAGCCTGCGATCTCTGTGGTACCCGGGACAGACATAAAAGGGAAGAGTGCTGAGCATGGCCCTTCCGTCGGGCGTGCCACATCCCCTCCATGGGTCTAATCCCAGTCACCCTGGACTGATGTTTCCTGATGTAGACGGAGTCACCGATCTGGAACGGGTTGTCTCCGGGGCGGTAGACAGCTGCAAGGGGTTTCCAGATCTGGCGCTGGATAATCTGGAGCGCCTTTAGCCTGTCCTGTAAACCGGGAGCGTTAGCAAGAGGGTCAATAGCAGAATCTAGTAAGTCCGTCACTGGTGGGGGACCTCCATAGAGAATCTCGTAAGGAGTTAGCCCATGGCGCGCGGGAGTGTTCTGGACTCGGAACAGAACCATAGGGAGGAGTTGGACCCAGTCTCTAGTGCCAGTCTCCAGTGTCAATTTGGTTAGGGTCTCTTTAATTGTTCTATTTATTCTTTCTACCTGCCCTGAGCTCTGGGGTCTGTATGCACAATGTAATTTTTAATTTATCCCCAGTAATCTGGCCACCAACTGACTTACCTGGGAGACGAAGGCAGGGCCGTTGTCCAACCCTATTACCTTGGGCAGTCCAAACCAGGGGAAAATTTCTTCTAGGATTTTCTTGACAACCACCTGGGCAATTTCTCGTTTGGTGGGGGATGCTTCTGTCCATCCTCCTGTGGGCCTAGTGCAGCGGCTCGTGCTGTTTCATCGGCCATCCTGTTCCCCTCTGCTACTGGGTCGTTGCCTCGCTGATGCCCCGGACAGTGAATTATCTACCACGGCCGCCCCAGCTTTACGTTCACCATTTCGTAGAAAGCTACTCCCCTCGGTGTACCAGGTTGCTTCAGCATCTAGCAAAGGCTGGTCCGTCAAGTCCCCTCTGGTGCCATGGACCTCGGCTAGGATCTGGTGGCAATCATGCATTACCAGGGAGGGGGACTCGGCTTCTGGAAGCAAGGTGGCCGGGTTTAGAGATGTAGCCGTTCTGAACCTTATCCGCTCGGAATTCAGTAACATGGCCTGATAATGGGTGGCCCGAGCGTTTGAGAGCCATCGATCAGGGGGCTGGCGGATGACTGTCTCTATGGCATGGGGGGCCACCACAGTGAGGGGTTGGCTGAAGGCCAACTTATCTGAGTCTTTTACCAGGACTGCCACAGCCGCTATTATTCGGAGACATGGGGGCCATCCTGACGCCACGCTGTCTAATTTTTTTGAAAAATATGCCACGGGCCTTTTCCAGGGTCCCAGTTTCTGAGTTAGGACCCGTTTGGCTATTCCTCAGCGTTCATCAGCATATAGCGCAAATGGCTTGGTTACATCTGGGAGGCTCAGGGCAGGGGCAGTCAATAAGGCCCTTTTTATTTTGTCAAAAGCCAATTGTTGCTCCTTTCCCCAGTGGTAGGGGGTGTTGGATTTCGTGAGAGGATATAGGGGAGCCGCCAGCTCTGCAAACCCGGGTACCCAGAGGCAGCAGAACCCAGCACTGCCAAGGAACTCTCGTAGTCCTCTGGCATCAGTGGGTGCTGGGATCAGGGCTACAGCCTTTTTGCGGCTCTCTGTCAGCCACCTCTGGCCTCCTTCCAGGAGATATCCCAGATAGGTCACTCGCCTCTGGCCTATTTGGGCCTTTTTGGCGGAGGCCCTATACCCCAGTCCTCCCAGTCTCTCGAGCAGGGCCCCCGTACCTTTTACACAATCCTGTTCTGTCTTAGCCGCTATGAGCAAATCATCCACGTACTGCAGGAGGATGAGGTCCGGATGGCCAACTCGGAAGTCTGCCAAGTCCTGATGCAAGGCTTCTTTGAACAAGGTGGGGGAGTTTTTGAATCCCTGTGGTAGCCTTGTCCAAGTGAGTTGTCCTGAGAATCCCGTCTCAGGATCTTTCCATTCAAAGGCAAAAATAGGCTGGCTTTGAGAGCTTAACTTTAGGCAAAAGAATGCATCTTCTAGATAGAGCTCAAGGGTCCTTCTGCCTCAGTTAAAACTGAATGTTGAGCTCCCGTAGCAACCAGGAAGGTCACTGGTTGACCCCCCCACTTTAAGGGTTATCTGAGGCTCGGGGGGGGGGGGCTCCTGGCCCTGACACCCCCAATCTTCATCCTCTAGGGACAGTACGGGAATGGGCTTCTTAGGTCCCTGCGTTTGGCCCTTCTTTGGACAATCTTTAACCCAATGTCCTTTTTTCCTTGCAGTAGGCACGCTGGTCTCGTTCAACCCGTGGTGTTCAACCCGTGGTTTTCTTTTGTCTCCCAGGTCCTTACTCTGTCCTGACTTACTTTGCCCTGAGCCCTGTACTATGGTGGCCAGTATCCCAGTCAGTTCTTTACTGCGTTTCCTCTCTCTCTCTCTCTCTCTCTCTCTCTCTAAGTATACATACGGTAGCCCTCCATTAATCTTTCCAGAAAACCTGCCGGCATCTCATCTTTTCCCTGCACTATAGCACGTACCTTTGCCAAATTGGTGGGGCGACGCCCTGCCCCTCTGAGACCCGCTAGGAGTACCTGGCGATAGAGACGGAGCCGCTCCCTCCCAGCAGCAGTGTCTAGCGAACCAAGGGGAAAACGTCCTCAATTTCATTAGGCAGCTGGGGCGGCCTCCCATCTTCATTAGGCAGCTGGGGCGGCCTCCCATCCGCCCCGGGGACGTTTTTCTGTAGACGCGCTGTCTCTCCTCCGTGGTGAGGAGAGTCTGCAGGAGCTGATCAGGGTGCCCATGGGGTCCTGGCCGAGAGACCTGGGCCTTCACCTGCAAGATAATATCAATATTAAAAGTTCCGTCCCTGGGCCACCCGACGTTGAGAGTCGGCCACTCTGAGGAGCAGAAGGTGACCCATCTTCGTCTTCTGACTTCGACCGAAAGGTTGTGTGCCCGGCTGGTGACTTCTTTCCAGTGATCTAGAGCGAGGCTTAAAGGGGTGGTTACAGTTTGCCCCGCGCGTGTAGAAAAGAGGTGAGCGGGGAGGAAGAGGACAGGAAGAAAGACACAGAACAGACAGACGCACACAGATGACAGGCCCGGCACGGGGGATTCAGACGGGAGCGGTCGCCAACAACGACCCTCCCCGAAGAGGAGGGAGTGCCCGGCTCCCTCCCTCTTCCAGACCACTCCGGAGTCCGACTCCGGAGCGGGACCAGAAAGACACAGAACGAACAGATGCACACGAATGACAGGACTGGCGCGGCAGATTCAGATGGGAGCGGTCGCGAACAACGACCCTCCCCGAAGAGGAGGGAGTGCCGGGGCTCCGTTCCTCTTCCAGACCACTCCGGAGGCCGACTCCGGAGGGGGACCAGGGGTCTCAGGGCACGTCTGCCTCCCCCGCTGGTCCAAATACAGAGTACAGCGTCCTGCAGGCACAATACAGACCCGGCACAGACCCGGCCAGTCAGACAAACGGACGAGACAGATATGACATTTAGCGAGCTCAGTCTTACCTCCTACCGGTCTTAGGATTGAGCCTGGGGCGTCTCGGATCCCGGACGAGCCCCCAAATGTTGGACCCTGGCTCACGGGTGCCAACGTGTCCCGGCGGACCCCCCAGAGACTCAGACCCCAGACAGGCAGATGCAATTAGCAAGAGGGTTTATTGGACATTTGCGCAAACGGGCTCTCCGCCTCCGAAGAGGAAGAGAGCCTCTTTCTGCTCTTCTATCTGCTAGCATTCTCTTTCTCTAAAGTAAGAACGTAAATAAAATCTTTAAAAAAATCTATCTGGGCACAAGAAAAATCTCCCTCATCTCAATATCTAATTATAAAAAGCTATATTAAATTATTAAACATTATCAAAAATGAGTTTTGGATAGTTAATGTATATTTATTAACTTATCAACAAAACAATATTTTAATTATTTTAAGTTCTAACCTAGATAACTTTTGTCATTGGATGATGAATGAATATTTTTAAAGAGTTAAAATCAATCTTGTGATATGACTTTTCATGTTTGCTTGATAATTTGTCAGTAATCTTTGTTCTTCTACATCTTAAGTGTATTAATTTCTCTCAGAGTAATTGCAACAGAAAATGAAAGACAAAATTAGGATAAAGCAACAAATGTTTTATTGAACATGCTTGCTCAATGCTTTCAGTGTTATTTTTGAAATATAATTGGAGAAATTTCAAATAGTAAAAGCAAACAGGACTAATCTCTCTATTGCAGTGTCTCAAATACTCACTGCCTCTGGCAATCAGGGTAAAACAAAAACTGTTGCTCTCTAAAACTATTTTTATATGGGCTCCAATTGTCAAGCCTTGTCTGACTCATTTTCTATACACTCCTGCTTTAAATGTCTGTGGTATGTAGCAGCTGTTGTTGTTAAACCTACATTTTTTTTATAGCTTTATTTTAGATTTTTTGATTCTTCAAGTAAGGTCCCAGTAAAAATGTGCTTTGTGCAAGATTGTTTTCCAGAAGCATCAGATATTTTATCACAGGGAAAGTGTCCAAGAGGATTTGAAGCTATAGATTTAGGAGTCTTTAAAAATTGTAGTCTGGGTTTTAAGGCGAAGAATAATTCATCCCTTGATTATATGGGAGGAAAGTCATTCAAATACACACACTAATTACAAACAACTTATTTTCTAAAATTTTTTCAAAATTTCTTAAAAAGTATGTTTCTTTCACAGGTGAAAAGAGTATAATGAGGGATAGAGAGTCACCCAGAATCAAAGGTGCATGTATATCTCTACATGTGTTCTCACTTTTTAAATCCATTACCTTTCCTTTTTTTAAATTTTTTTATTTATTTATGATAGTCACACAGAGAGAGAGGCAGAGACACAGGCAGAGGGAGAAGCAGGCTCCATGCACCGGGAGCCCGACGTGGGATTCGATCTGAGGTCTCCAGGATCGCGCCCTGGGCCAAAGGCAGGCGCCAAACCGCTGCGCTACCCAGGGATCCCTACCTTTCCTTTTTTAAAAAGATATTTATTTTAGAGCCAAAATGAGAGGGAGAGCGAGAGAAGGAGAGAGCGAGAGCTAAAGAGCCCAAGAGCTAAAGAGCAAGAGCTAAAGGGCACAGAGGGAGAGGGAAAGACAATCTCAAGCAGGCTCCATGCCCAGTGTGGAGCCCAAGATGGGGCTCAATCTCAGGACCCTGAGATCATGACTGAAACTAAGATCAAAAGTGGACTCTTAACTGACTGTGCCACCCAGGTGCCTTAATCCATTCCCTTTTCCAAATATCACGATGACAAAATAATTGCAATTTGGTGGTATGAACTTGTGATTCCTTTGATATTAAGGAGCAAAGACATGCCAATGACACTGGTAATTAATTTCAGACATACCAGAAGCTATATTTAAAATAAAGCTGAAAACAATAAATCATATTTAAAATAGATTTGGGGGTCAATATTTTTAAATACATATTTTAAATTTTGGATTCCCTCACCATTTGCATTATACCTAACTTTTTTTTTTCTTTTTAACTAGATCTGTGTCTAAAGGGAAATGTAGCCCAAAGTAACGTCTTTATTCTTTGAGAATTTGCCATAAATATTTTTCATTGTTCCTTTGCTAGGCTTCAGGAAAAAAATGTATGTTCTCCTTATCCACCTCTCTCCTAAATTCAGACCTTAGAGCCAGCTATAATGAACATATTCTCTATGTCCACACCTTGACCTCATTCTGATCTCTGAAACACTTCAGTGGTTTATTATTTTTAAATGTAAAAACCATAACATAAATCAAATGATAGAGAAAGAGAAAAAGAGAGGAAAAAAACGACACAGATCTTTCAACCCTTAAAAGCCTACCTCTACAAATCTGAATACTTAATAAAAATCTTAGATTTTAAAATAATACTTTAAAACATAGGGATATAAGTCTTAGACTGTACTAATTTTCATATTCCAGAATAATAAAATCCAAAATGTCTTGCCTTAGAATATAACATTGTTAAATTTTCCCACTTCGTTAAATTTTCCTGTATTTTATGGGTTGGATCCCTTTCTTTGGTGCAAAAATATACTTCACTCCATATTTTCTCCCACCAAAAGAACTTGATAATGACCAGCCTCTCCCACTCTCTAGAATTCAAGCTGAGTGTAGTAATACACTGAAGAATCTTCTATAAAATGAATTCGACCCTACAGATTGATCCTTTTCCTTCTTTTATCATTCCAGACAAGATTATTTAAAGCAGAATGGTGTACAAATTTATGATTTGGCATGCAATACATTTAGGAATTGATCTAACTCTCAAGACAAATTGTAAAAACTTTCCTTTAAAAAATTATGATATTTTATTTCCTTATTTCTGGCCTTAAGTACTATGCCAAACCACTGGGTTAAATTATATAGCAATTACCATTAACCTTTATTAGCAATAACTTTTTACATGAACAACTGACTTATATCCACAGTCATCATCTGCATCTTACTTCACATTATCTTAATTAATTGTTTCTTTCTATGTGGAAAACTGATAAATTTGGATAAATTCTCCTGTATATATTATTCATTCCAAAAACAGGAGTTGGAGGTGATCTGAAATAAGTGAATGGTCACGAGTCACAAAAAAGTCTGAAAAACTTCAACAAATAAGTCACATTTCATCTGCCTGAGAGGTATACTGATTTATATAAATTGCAATGTACTCTTAAGTAGTTTGAAGTTTGAATATTTAATAACATACTTTGGCTCAGTTTCTACATTTCTGAAAGCAGAAAATATCTCAAAGTATTTTTCCTGTGCAGAAGAGTATATTAGGAAGAATGTGTGTTGGAGACCTTGTACTAGTCTTAGGTATTATCCTCCTCTTGACACTCTGACTGCTTTATATAAACTATTTGTCCATTTCTACCAGGATACTCTGCTAGCTAAAGATTGTTTATCCCTTTCCCCAGTACAATCTCATTTTGCTGGTTTTTTTGATGGCTACACATTTGTTTTCTCATGTAAAGGTGAGACATCTGGTGGGTTGTAACCGTAGGTTGTGGACTGTAAGTGTCACAGCAGTTACATACATACTAATTTCTTTTTAATTGGACTTTTGAATATCCCAGTCACTTACCTGGCTTTGCAATCTCCATTTCACTGAAGGCTCCCTATGATTAGTAGCTTGTCTACTTCATGTGTTCTAACTCTCAATCTGTTGGATACCTTGATTTGCTTCTATTCCCCACGTATCCAGTTATTTTTTTACTAAACAAATATCTGTGGAAAACATCTCTATGAACCAAAAGTGTATTTGTGATAGGCTATTGCCTATCATTACACATGATGTACAAAGTATATGGTGATTTCCTGACGAACTTTCTGCAAACTAGCATTTGTATGACAAGTTTCCTTCTGTGACTGAAATCCTGGACACTTCCTGCGTACTTAAAGACCCAACTTTCCTGATCGTGCATGGCTGGAGGCCTTCTGATGCTTTCATGTCCAAACTTAAAGACTTTGGTTGAGATTCAAATCATATTCTAAATCTAGGGCATACATCAATGGAAAATGATCACCTCAAAGTGTATTTGAAAGCAGCAGCTCTCATTATGCTGATGCTGCAAGTCTATGGTCCTGGGTTGAGAACATACCAATGACCTTCAGGGACTTCTTCCAACTTCTCTTTCTCTTACTGCATTCGGAAACAATGTACAAAGATAGTAGAAATGGTTAATTAAATTTCCATCAAAGAGCAGAGCAAGAGAGAAAAGAAGAAACCTGGAATAAGGAACCTGGAACAAGGAACAAAACTGACATAGTAATAAATGTCTCAAATCAACACCATCAGATAAACGTGAATGATCTTATTTAGTAGCTAAGAGTCCAACACTAATTGAAGAAGACTAAAAAGCAGCTCCTTCTATCTGACTACAGTATGTTTCTCATACTTGGAAGACACAAAGTGATGAATTCACATGCTGCAAGTGAATATTTCAGCTATGGTTACTCTATCTTCTAGACATTAATGATGCATTTATTCAGTTACCTATCTATTAGAACAAGTTTATTGAAAACCTACTAAGCATCAGACACTGTAATAGATGTTGGTAAGAAAATGAATGAAAAGTCAGAAGAGAGTGTTTATTTAGAAATGAAGATAGGATTACAATAAAGTGTGATAAATACAATAGAAATAAGGATAAGATATTGGGAGGTTAGAGGGGAAGGGAGCCATCTCCTTCATGGTAATTTAAGGATGGCTTCATTGCTGAGGAGATAAAAGACTATGTGTTAAGGGATGTCTGTATGTAGAAAAAAATGACAGAGGTAGAGAGTTAGAAGTTCCATGTAATTTTTGTATAATACACGTCAGAGTTTGGCAGGAATGAGACAAAATCTGGGGAATCAAAGACCCTTATATACTTTTCAGACTATATAAAATGGCATCCTGATTTCTGATAAAAGAGGAAGTAATAAAATTTATAATAAAATACATCACCCAACAGAAGAATAATCAATGTTCTAAACAAGCATTTCACAGAGAATCACACATGAAGAAACATGTTGAAAGGTATTAAATTTTAAACATAACTAAAGCAATGTGAATTCTTAGTGGTCATTGAAATATACCTCAAGATTAAAAATTTTAAGGTTTTTACTTAAATATTACCTGCTCAGAGAGGTTCTTCTCAATCCATTTAAAAGAGCATGACACAATCTTCTTTCCATCTAAATTGCTTTATTTTTCCCTGTGGAGCATTTATACAGAACTTATCACTAGTTTCCATTCTATTTCATTGTATTTGTTTATTGTCTTTCTATTCCCTGACGCTTCATTGGGATTTGATATTTTGATTACCACTGTACCACAATCAAAAAAAGGTGCCTAGCAACTTATAAGCACTCAAAAAATTTCTGTTAAATGAATAAAACACATATGGAAATTATGAAATAGTACTTTAAGACAAATAATCTGATTAGAAAATGAGCAGACAACCTAAGCAGTCATTTTTCCAAAGAAAACATACAGATAGCTAATAGACACAGGGAAAGATGCTCTACATCACTCATCATCAGGGAAATACAAATTAAAATCACAATGAGATATCACCACACACCTGGTGAAAAAAAATAATACTCTTTACTCAAAATTAACAAAGATTAAAAATATTAAGAATAATGTCAACTGTTAAAGTGAAATATGTACTCACACAATGACAGATTAATTTGAAATATGTTTTCAATTTTAATTTTACTATATCTGTCAAAACTTAAATGTACAATCCTCTTAATATTCCTTCAAAAATACCATTTCTTCAGATGTATTTTTATAAATCTGAAAAGTATGTCAAAATCCAACAAATCTTAGTATTATTGTAGTATCAAAATAAAACTAAAAATCCATCAGCATAAGAAGAGAAACAAATTAGAGTATGTTCTTTAAAAAGTATTGGGAATCCACTCATAATAATTAGATATAAATAAAACATGTATAGTAATTTTAATAACAATGCAAACTGAAAAATAGCATGTATTTTGTATTAATACTGAAAAATGCAACACGTTATATTACTGTCAGAGAATAAACTGGTGATGCTTCATAACTATAGCCATTGCCTTTTGGGTAAATAATTTGTCTAAATATATTATAAATGGGCCAGACCACAAAAATATGGTATAAAAACCCAATTTGGGGGCAACTTCTGCTGTCCTAGTTTCTTCAAGATTCACTTGTGCCTCAGCTCAGAATTATGAGCATTTTGACATTATTTAAAAAGCTTTATACTGGATAGGATCTCTGATTCTACCGAGTTTCACTTGATAATCTAATCCTTAGAATCTCTTTAGAGAGATTCATGGAAAACTCTTAAGAGTGATTACCTTTAAAGAGTTTGACAGTAATACAAATTGTGGGGAGACTTCTTCTTTGGCCTCTACTTTAGTGTTTTATGTTTTTAAGTGGGCTTGATTTGAAATTGCAACAATCGGGATCCCTGGGTGGCACAGCGGTTTGGCGCCTGCCTTTGGCCCAGGGCGCGATCCTGGAGACCCGGGTTCGAGTCCCACATCGGGCTCCCGGTGCATGGAGCCTGCTTCTCCCTCTGCCTGTGTCTCTGCCTCTCTCTCTCTCTCTCTCTCTGTGACTATCATAAATAAAAAAAATAAAAATTAAAAAAAAGAGTTGAAATTGCAACAATCATAACAATAACAGTGAAACCAAAGCCAATGAAAAATGTATTTCGAAGCAAGTGTATACTCACCCCCCCCCAAAAAAAAAACGTCAAACAGAGGTTGTCATTAAATTCGCATTTTAAAAACAAATATTTTGGAATTGAGGAATATGAAGTCGAAAGGTAAGAAGGCAGCAATAACAACATTACTTAAAAACCTAGCCTAGTAATCCAGGGGTGACAGGAGTAGGCACCCAAGCACTGGTAAGAGATAAAGGAAATGGACTTCCTGAATTAGAAAGGAAAGCTGTCAAAAGACTGGATACAAAGAATGATACAGAAGAAAATACTAAAATGACTTTTGCAATTTTAGATAGAAAGACAAGGAGAGCTATTTAGTAATCTGCAAAATGCAGGATTTAGGGTAGTCCTATCAGGACTATGAAGAAGAGGCAAACCTCCCAGAAGTGATATTAGAACAGAAAGGCACCAGTGCAAAGATGGAGTCACCGGTCAAAGAAGCTACAGTTAGAATGATTGTCTCCAGAGGTTGTCCATGGGAAGAGCAGAAGTAATTAAAATGCTGTAAATCGTAGGTGAAATTAGAGCAAGAGGCACTGGACTGTCAATACCAGGTTAAACAAAGCTTAGCTTTGAATAGCCTCCTTTCAGAACAAAAATCTTCAATTTCTTTTCTTTCTTTCTTTTTTTCAATTTCTTTTTCTTTCTTTTCTTTCTTTCTTTCTTTCTCTTTCTTTCTTCTTTCTTTCTTTCTTTCTTCTTTCTTTCTTTCTTTCTTTCTTTCTTTCTTTCTTTCTTCTTTCTTTCTTTCTTTCTTTCTTTCTTTCTTTCTTTCTTTCTTTCTTCTTTCCTTTTTTACTACTACTACTACTACTACTACTACTACTACTACTGATATTATAGTTCTTTTTATAGTTAGTAATTTCACACATTTTCTATCATTTGCTGTATACAAAATTAAATAACATAATTATTTTATAGATGGAAAATTGAGACTCCAAGAGAATATTATGTATCCTATGTAGCAAAATTATGGAGTGGTTGAGCCAGATTTTGAACTTTGTTAGAATCATCACCCCACACAATTATGCTCAGATTGCGTTTGGATTCAGGGTCTTTTTGGAGACCTTCAGATGATACTGGAATATTCTATCATCTTCCCGTAAGGATAAGCCATTCATGAGTATTCCAGCAATGGACTGAGTGTCAGGACTCTTTGGGGATCTCATTCAGATCCAAACTCAAAATACAGGAGTATAAAGAGGATTATGTTATTGTTTCTAAATTTCATTATTAATTCCTTTCCTTCAAAGTTTACAAGCCTCTAAGTAACCTCACAAGTTAGCAAAGAAAACCTATGGTAAGGATAAAGTAACAAGTCACCAAATCACTCAACAGGGAGGTGAAATAGGACATAATACTAATAGGGTTCATTTGAAACATGTTATTTGCAGTGATGGGGAAACTTCTGGGTTGTTCCTGCTAATGAGAGAAATAGGAGACTGCATTAGAAATTTTTGCCAAAATACCTATTTCCAAGCTAATACCAATACTTTGTCTTGCTTGGATCTCATTGTTTCAATGAGAGTTTATATTTTCTACCCTGCACCCATGGTTTTACTTTGATCTGTTTCATTTTCATTTACCTGGCATTGCCTTCAATTCCTATTTATTGATAATAAGCAGTCTGGGGTATGAATGAGGTAAAAGTGAAGTTTCCAGAAGTGTTTCAAATATAAGAGCTTACTGCTTGAGGAAGATGTATATATGGGATTTGAGAAACCTCTGAATCTAGATAAACTACAAGGTCTCTGAAACTACTAAGGTTATCTGGCACTTTGCTTACAACTAAAAGGAATTAATTTTCCATTTACAGTAAAGCACGGGAAGGTGGTTTTTATGTTCATAATGTATTATCATTTTAACTAGATTATGGACCTTCAGTTAGGGATGGTCTTCCTTTATGAGTTTAAGAGTTTGAATTAATAAAGACAGGGCTTAAAATAGTGGCAGATACTTTTAAAGATGAATTTAGTGATTAACTTGCAAAATGAAACAAAACTATCTGAGCTCCAGAAATTTGAATTTTGCATTTGCTTCAGTAACCATCTGAGTTAAGTAACCTAGAGATAAACTTAGGCTCAGAGGTACCCTAAAGTTCTCACCGTAACATGGCTACAGCACCTGATTAGTCATAATATAGTGATAGAATTTTTTAATAATATGCTGAAGATTATTTTGATAGCTAACTATGAATTTAATTAGGAAATAATTATGAACTGTTTTATTCATTCAGTTTAGGATTATACGTTGACACCCGTTTGAGTCAAAATGCAGAAGAGGCACACGGCATTATCTCAGAATGAAAGGTTATGTTTTATTTAGAAAACGCCCCAGTGAACTCAAATGTGAATGGTGTCAAAACTGATAGAAAATTACCCTATTAGAGTGATTTATGATAATTATGGCAATTCAAATTGTTTTTAAATGAGGCTTTTGGGGGTTCATATTCAGTGTCTTTTCTAATTTTAGAGACATTTGAAGTAGACAATTAATATAGTAAATGAAGAATCAAAATCTCCTACATATGGCTCATTTTTTATTTCAAGTTTTTTAATATATATACATTTGGGAGAACCAAATGTATACATATACATACACAAATATGTATGAAATTGGCATATTTTTGGATTTCAAAAAACAATATCAAAAATAAGATGATGGCATCTTCAGCCAAGATGCAATATCAGTGAAATGATCTTTTACATGGAAATGTATAAAATCTGTCTTTTGTGCCTGATTTTGAAGTTTCTCAACTAGTGGAAAAAAGGCAGAGGCTGACATATTGCCTGCCATAAACAGCACATAGTTTTATAGCACACACTGTATGTATGTTAAAGATAACACTGTTATTTATTTTTTAAATAATATACAACAAACACATGTTCTATTGGTTTTCTTATCCCAATTATTTTTATTAATGAAAGATCTATGAAATTGAGTTACTTGGATGTTAAGACTGCTATAAACCAATCCAGTTTTTGTTAATATGATTTATTTAGTAAAGTAGAGCTATGTTTTGTAATGTTTATGATATAGTTTTTGGGAAAAAAATCACAGAATCCTAAATATCGTATTTTAAATTATTGTTAAAAATAATTTTGTAGATGTTGGTGGGGATTTGACTATCAGTGATGTTGGTCAAAATAAGCAATAGACATGATATACCCATTAGTTTTTATTTATGAAAAGAACAAGGTCATTTTGTTCCCTATAAAAGGTAGAAAGATAAAAACAAAAACAAAGTAAGAAACTAAGCAAGCAAAATTGCTGACTTTAACTTCTTTGTTTTCTAAGATTCCATCCACTCTTCTTCACCTCCCCAGTAAATCACAAACTGCAGGCCCCACAGTGATGCAATAGCTTTGATAACTTGCTCCTCTGCCTCTGGTGTCTTCCTTAAG
Organism: Vulpes lagopus; assembly: GCF_018345385.1. Classification (NCBI taxonomy): domain Eukaryota; kingdom Metazoa; phylum Chordata; class Mammalia; order Carnivora; family Canidae; genus Vulpes; species Vulpes lagopus. The sequence continues at coordinate 92,811,823 of NC_054828.1, read as the reverse complement.
CATCCTCAATATGGTTTTGCAAATAATCCTTCTAAAATGCTATTTGGAGTATATGAATTCTAGGACTAAGATAAGTTAACAAATACTTAGCTTTAATAGGATAGAATCAAACCTCTTTTTTGGATTACAATAATTTTTCATGAACTGCCCAACCTCTGCTTACTTCACTATTTTTATCTCTGGCCATTAACACATCTCATCCAATAGTTCACATACAACTCCAATACTTGAACTTTGTTACCCATCCCTTAGACTATCATTCCTATTTTGAGATCCTACTTATCCTTCAAGGTCCTCCTTTTCAAGTCATTGTATAGCCCTGCTCCAATTATGGTTCCTCTTGTGGTAACATAGCATATTATTTTTTTCTCTAGGATAAATTTCACATTTAAAAAAGTCAGCTATTATTCTCCTCTTGCTATTTGAATACTTATCAAGTGCAAAGACTGTGGCTTCTTCTGTCATTGTGTTTCTATTAACTGGCATAATGATTGGCTTTTAATAGGTATTTAATAAATCTTGAGTCGATTAATCCTAAAGGTTCACATACTTAAGTACTCTTATGAAAGTTTCATAAAAGCTGTTTCCCTCAAAACATATAAAACTTGAAAAAGCAGTTTAATTATTCAAAACATGATTAAACAATGACTGCTTTTTGTTACAAGATGTTTTGCTAATCTTTGTCATAGGCCCCAAGGAAAAATATCAAAAAAGGAAAATATTTTTATCCTTCTGTTACAGAGCTTCTTATCTTTATTACTACTTTCTTTTTGGAAACATGCATATATATTTGTTTTGTTCATTATAAGAAAAAGAATACATAAACATGACAAGACATTTTAAGTAAGTAAAAGAAAATGAAGTGAAATAGCACAGTTTCCTTTCTCCAAATTTTAGTCACACAATCTGAGGTTGACGAAGAGACAGAAATACATTTCCATTTTTCTTTCATTTGCAGTTATTCACTTAAGATACCATATTACAACAAATATGCTTACATGCCTATTTCTTGATTTATCAACTTAAAACTAATATACACTTTCTGGGATGTAAAATAAGAAATTTAATGTGATTTAATATATTTTTCTTTTTCTTTCTATATTATGTATATAAAATATTTATAAATATCATTAAAAATATATTACTATAAAAATTTTAGTCATTGTTAAGACAATTGGTTCTGTGGAGAAGATATAGGATTCTGAATTATTAAACTTGTAGCTACTAAAGGAAAGTGTCCAAAACATCAAAGTCTAACATACTTTATTTTCATATTTAATCAATTGCTCACATATTATCATATTTTAACTAGCTTCATAATTGGACAGTTCTTTCTTTGCACTTTCTTATTGTGTTTCTTCCCTGGAATGAGTATGTGTGCGTATTTTTCTTTCTTGCTTAGAGAGATAGCCCTTTCTTCACACCCCACTTCTACCCTAATAGTAGAATTCATCTAGATTGGTCACATATGAGGACACTGATCAAGCCGTGGACCTGTTACCATGGTCGGTAAACAGTTGAGTGTGGCACACATCAAGACACACTGGAACACAATCCCATTTTCCATACTCTTCTAACTGCTTAGTGACTGATTTCTCACAACTGAAGTCTTTGGAACCTTCTTTTCAAACACTGAGATAAATTATTTATTGGACATTATTAAGTTCTCTACCTGTGGGGTTTGTCTGGTTTGGTTATCCCTAAAAATACATTGGTAAAATCTGCGAAAAGGATTTAGTCCTCTGGGGAAGGTGGTCAATTAAAGATGTCTAAGCTATGAAAAGGAAGTTACCCTGAAGGGCAACTATACTCCTCCAATTTCCGTGTTTATATTCAGGGCAAATGATATGTGTTCCCTTGGATTTCTCTTGAGCATCTTAAGGAAAACAGAGTGTTGGAGATGACCAAATTTGAAATACATAGCCCTCTCACTTATCAAGCAAACAACAGATATCTTTTTGAACTCGATTTTGTAAATTACAAAATACCTTATAAGTAGGAAATACATTGAGCCACCACTCCAGTCACCATAGCAGTTTGTGCCCATGCTGGGAAAACAATTTTACTTTTCACATCTCAATGGTGTCATTACTTGATGCTATAAAATAATATTGACAAAATATTCTAGATATACATCTGTCAGAGGAAATATGAGAAAGGTATAGATATTCATCTCTGTCTATATTCTATTAATAAAGGATGCTATAATGAGCCTTAGCTAAAAGGAATGCCAAATTAAAAAAAAAAAATGTATCCCAGAGAAAAACAGCAGTGAGTTGAACAAAATATAGGAAAGCAGAATATTTGCAAAATTTTATATTTTACCAGCATAGCTCATCTTAATGTCTTTTATTTCTCTGCTCATTTTGGACAAAGTTTCAAGAATTCAAGTATTAAATTGCATAAGAGATGAAAAATACTTTGAAATATAATAAATGCTATCCAATTTTATAAAGTCCTTGCTTCCCCCTTAACATAGCACTACAGTTTTCCAATACTACCACCAATCTTATCAATCAGAAGTAAATAAAATGCATGTTTGCTATTTGCTAATGTGTGTTTCATAAAAGTGTCATTTGCCTTGAATAAGGAAAATGTATAAAAAATTAAAGAGAATTTAAGAACCAGTCAAGACAGAGTAATTCCTTCAAGTATTTTTTTTCTAATTGCAATTAAAATCTGTGAGCAGATTTAAAAATAAACCTCTAGGGGGGCCTGGGTGGCACAGTTAGTTAAGCCACCAATTCTTGGTTTCAGCTCAGGTTGTGATCTCAGGGTTGTGAGATTGAGCCCTGCATGGAGCTCTGCACTCAGTGCGGGGTCTCTCTCTGCACTGAGACCGTCTCCCTCTCTTCCTGCCCCTCCTCCATATGCACTCTCTTTCTCCCTCTCCCTCTAAAATAAATAAATAAATAAATCTAAAAAAAAATAACTGTCAGAAGAATAAAAACTAAGTAGCAACAAGTGATCCACCAATCACCTGGTATAAGTGAGGGAAGTCAAACTTAAACCACCAATGCAATAATGGTGAGATTTTCTTTTCTTCCTCCGTTCCTCCAACTTGGACTCCAGTGGGTAGAATTAGGGAACTGTGTAGCAAGCATGGACGTTAACATTTCCAAGAATAGTCTAACTTTCTGGAGAGAGAACTGGGAAAGGAACATCTGTAGCTTCAGAATGTGGAGTTCTCATTTTATCTTGGTGTTTTTCTCTTTCTATTTTTTTTTTCTCTCATGCCTCTACCCCAGTTGCACAAAACACGAAGTCACTGCTGTCATGGTAAGCAGGATACCTAAAAGTCTAAGAAAACACCTATCTCTGTGAATAGAAGAAAAGCAACAAAGAGAGCAGCTGTTACATGAAACGTTGTGAAGAGCATTCCCATCCTTTTTTTTCTGTTTTTCTTTGTTCTATTCATCTTAGCCTGAGAGCCTAGCCATTGCATAGTTCTGTATTTGGCTGAAACTGAGGAATCAGGAAAGGAACTATGGGAACAGAGAGGAAATAGCTGATGAAATCAATCTCCTAACTCCGTGTAGGAAACAACATAATCCCTCTAAGCTTTGCATGAGCAGCATATACCCTTACTAAAGGCTCTGATAATTGAGTTACAGTATAAGACTCTATCCAAGCCCAAGAATGAATGTAAAAATGGCACAAAGTGGGAGGGGGCAGATGCAAAGATCATAGCAAAGGATTTGAAAACTGAACTGACATTGTCATCTGTCACCCATGGTAAATGAGAAAGAATTTACAGCACGAAATTTAACAGATTTACTGCTTCTTAAAATAAGCAAACCAATGAACAAAATCAACATATTCCAGAAAACAGTAACAGAAGGAGAATTTCAAAGCATAATATTCAAATAACAACCCCCCAAACCAGGAAATCTGACCAATTCAAAGGGGATAAGACAAGTCAGCCAGAGATGACTCAGATGTTAGAATTATCAAAGACTTTGAAAGAGTTACTGTTACCATCCTCCATGAGATAAAAGTAAATGTGCTTGAAATAAAAGGAAAAATAGAAGTTCTCAGCAGAGAAGTAAAAACTATTTAGTTATGTGGAATAGACTGATTTTCTACACCAAAATTATAGTTATTTTATTTTATTTATTTTTTTTTTTAATTTTTTTTTTATTTATTTATGATAGTCACAGAGAGAGAGAGAGAGGCAGAGACACAGGCGGAGGGAGAAGCAGGCTCCATGCACCGGGAGCCTGATGTGGGATTCGATCCCGGGTCTCCAGGATCGCGCCCTGGGCCAAAGGCAGGCGCCAAACCGCTGCGCCACCCAGGGATCCCAATTATAGTTATTTTAAAAACATGTATGCAAATATTTAGGTCTTATTTTATATATATATATTATTTATATATATAAAACATATATATGTAACTATAAGATAACTAAAATATAAAGGGGAGTTGGTACATCTGAATCTAATATAACACTATATGTTAACTATATCAGAATTAAAATAAAAAATAAATAAAAGGGAAATTAAGAAATCTGTATAGGTATAATATTTTAATATTTTACTTGAATTGGTGAAATATATACTTTAAGTAGAATAAGAAAAGCTAGAATAACCACAGAAGAGATAATATATTGGGATACAGAAAAAAGTCCAATAGTTAAATTAGAATAAAATACTAATATATGTTCAAATAATCCAAATGAAAGTAGAAAATTAAAATTGAAAATAGAGGAACAAAAATCAGATGAGTCAAATAAGAAAACAATAAATGGTAGACTTAAATGGAAATTAACTGCATTCATTTGTCTAAACACACTAATTAAAACAGAGATTTATGATGATATTTAAAAAAACAAGACAAAGCTATATGTATTTTATAAGAAACTCATTTTTTTAAATTTTTATTTATTTATTATAGTCACAGAGAGAGAGAGAGAGGCAGAGACATAGGCAGAGGGAGAAGCAGGCTTCATGCACCGGGAGCCTGACGTGGGATTCGATCCCCGGTCTCCAGGATCGCGCCCTGGGTCAAAGGCAGGCGCCAAACCGCTGCGCCACCCAGGGATCCCAGAAACTCATTTTAACTAAAATAATACAGAGATAGAAAGCTTTATACAAAAATCTGTTATAAATGCTCAAAGAAACCTAATTTATAAACATAAAAAAGGAGAAAACACAAATAATCCTTCAATATAGAACAGAGAAGAAAACTATGGTGCATTTATACACTGAAATGCTACTCACTAATAAGAACAAAGCATTCATGGGACGCCTGGGTGGCTCAGCGGTTGAGCACCTGCCTTCGGCCCAGGGCCTGATCCTGGAGTCCCAGGATCAAGTCCCACATCAGGCTCCCTGCATGGAGCCTACAAGCAGGTTCTCTCTCTGCCTATGTCTCTGCCTCTCTCTGTGTATGTCTTTCATAGATAAATAAATAAAATCTTTAAAAAAGAAGAACAAAGTATTCACATAAGCAACATCTTGGTTGGATCCTAAATGCAGTAATGTGAGCAAAAGAAGCCAGAGTGAAAAAGCTCTCTATATTATAGCATTCCATTTTTTAAAAAGACTGTCTGAATGGAGAAGACATCAGTGTTCTTAAGGAGTTTACCTTGTAAGGAGAGTATGATTACAAGAGGACATCATGATGGAAAATTTTGGAGGTGATGGAACTGCTCTGAATTTTAATTGTTGTGGTAGTCAACAACTCCATATATTTTAAAAAACTCATAGACTTGTACATCAAAAGGAATGTATTTTACTGTATGTAAATAAATATAATTTTACAAGATAGAGAAAGAATTAAAAGTATAAAATTGAGATTTTAAAAATAAGTAAGCATAAGTTTACATTCTACAAGGGATCTTTCTTCCAAAAATCATGAAACATTACATTCATTGATTAGTTTAATTTCTACTGAAATCAAGGTGCTTTCCCAAATAAACATTTAAATGTTCTCTCTCAGGGGTACATGAATGGCTCCATAAGTTAAGTATCTGACCATTGATTTCCACTCAGGTCATGATCTCAGGGTACTGAGACTGAGCCCTGAATCAGGCCCTGCTGAGCACGGAGCCTGCCTAAGATTCTTTCTCTCTTTCTCTCTTCCTCTCTCTGTCCCCTCCTCCTGCTGCTTGCACGCTGTCTCAATAAATAAATAAATAAATAAATAAATAAATAAATAAATAATAAATAAATGAAAGTTCTCTCTCAGAAACACCACCACCACCACCACCACAACTACTAAATATAATGAAACCACATAGTTGGGCTTGAATCGAAAGGATTAGAGCAAGATTCTTGAAATGAAACTAGAATGACAGCACACATTCCCTGTATCCCCAATCCTCACTGAAATATAGCTAGCAATACAGAACAATATAATTTATTATGATAAAATGAAAAGCTATCAAACAAAAGTTTATCATAGCTTCTTACTGAAAGAGACTGGCCAAAGATGGGTATTACAGATGTGTGAGATTATAAGAGTTAGAAGAAACAAACTCAAGAATTAGCATAGTGATTTTGTATTAGGCTCTTGTCAGGAATTGTGTATGTACCTTGTAATGTGAGATATATCTCTGGGTATGAGATATATCTGTCTATTTATGTAGCTATATATATATCTAGTTATATATATATATCTAGTTATATATATATATTGGTTTTATACATACACACACGTGTGTATTTCTTTAATAGACTTTATTTATTTATTTTTTTTTAATAGACTTTATTTTTAAGAGAAGTTTAGGGTCACAGAAAAATTGAATGAAAAGTGGAGACAGTTCCCATATAACTCCTGTCCCCTCACAACCTCTCCCACTAAAACATCCCCCACCAGAAGGGTACACTGTTGGCAATGGAACTACATTCATACATCATCATCACACAAAGCCCATGGTTTACATTCGTGTTCACTCTTGGTGTTGTACGTTCCGTAGGTCTTGACAAATGTATCTGCTATTTTTTTTATTTTATTTATGATAGTCACAAAGAGAGAGAGAGAGGCAGAGACATAGGCAGAGAGAGAAGCAGGCTCCATGCACCGGGAGCCCAATGTAGGATTCGATCCCGGGTCTCCAGGATCGCGCCCTGGGCCAAAGGCAGGCGCCAAACCGCTGCGCAACCCAGGGATCCCCAAATGTATCTGCTATTATAATTTCATACACCATAGTTTCACTGCCCTAAAAATCCTTAGTGCTCCATCTATTTATTTCTCCCTACTCCTTAATCTTAGCTAGCCATGAATCGTTTTACTATCTCCATACTTCTTGCCTTTTTTCAGGATATTATACAGTTGGAATCATACACTATGTGTCTATTCAGATTGGTCTCTTTTATTTATTAATGTGCACTTAAGGCTCCTTCATATGTATTCATAGCTTGGTGGTTCACTACTTTTGAGTCCTGAATAATATTCTGTCATCTGGATATACCATAGTTTACTTACTCATTCACTTACTGAAGGGCATTTTTGTTGCTTCCAATTTCTGGCAAGTATAAATAAAGCTGTTTTAAAAATGCATGGGCAATTCTTGCTGTCTACGTATCCTTGGATTGATACTAAGAAGCATGACTCTGGATTATATGGTAGGAGAATGTTTAATTTTGTAGGAAACTGCCAAACTGTCTTCCAAAGTGGCTGCAACATTCTGCATTTCTGTCAACAATCAATGAGAGATCCTGTTGTTCACATTCTTGCTAGAATTTGGAATTGTCAGTGTTTAGAACATTGATCATTCACATGTAGTGGTATCTTATCATTGTTTTGATTTGTAACATCTTTTAATATGCTTATTTGTGATCCATGTATCTTCTTTAGCAAGGTATTTGTTGATATCTTTTGCCCATTTTTTTAAAAAAAGATTTTATTTATTTATTCATGAGAGAGAGAGAGAGACAGAGATAGAGGCAGATGGAGAAGCAAGCTCCATGCAGGAAGTCCCGATAAATGACTTGATCCCAGGACTCCAGGATCACAACCTGAGCTGAAGGCAGACGCTCAACCACTGAGCCACTCAGGCATCCCTCTTTTGCCCATTTTTTTTTCTTTTCTTTTGCCCATTTTTAATCAGGTTTTTCATTTTTATCAGGTTGTCTATATACTTATTTTTTCATTTTAAGAGGTCTTTGTATATTTTGGATAACAATGTTTTATCATATGTGTCTCTTACAACTATTTTATCCTAGTTTCTGACTTCTCATTCTCTTGATGGTGTCTTTTACAGAGCAGTAATTTTTAATTTTAATGAAATACAGCTTATCAATTTTTTCATGGATAATATACTGGTGCTATATCTAAAAAGTCATCAGTAATTCCATGTTCATCTAGATTTTTTCCTATATTATCTTCCAGAAATCTTATAGTTTTGCTTTTTTACATTAAGGTCTGTGATGCTTTTGAGTTAATTTTTGTGGGGGGTATAAGGTCTGTGTCAAGATTTTTTTTTTTATTTTTTACTGTTTTACATGTCTAGTGTTCCAGCATTTGCTGAAAAAACTTTTTTTCTCTATTTTATTCCTTTGATCCTTTGTCAATAATTAGTTGATTCTATTTGTGAGGTCTATTATTAGGTTCTTTATTCTGTTACTTTAATGTACTTACTCTTCTATTATTTTTATTATCCTTTTTTATTATTTTTTATTTATTCTTTTGTCATAGCCATTGTCTTTATTACTGTAGCTTTTTTTTAAACTATTTTTTAAATATTATTTATTTATGATAGTCATACAGAGAGAGAGAGGCAGACACAAGGCAGAGACATAGGCAGAGGGAGAAGCAGGCTCCATGCACCGGGAGCCCGACGTGGGACTCGATCCCGGGCCTCCAGATCGCGCCCCGGGCCAAAGGCAGGTGCCAAACCGCTGCGCCACCCAGGGATCCCCTATTACTGTAGCTTTATAGCAAATCTTGAAGTCAGGTAACATTTGTCTTCCAAATTTGTTCTTCTTCACCAATATTGGTGATTCTGAATCTTTTACCTCTCATAAAAATTTTAGAATCAGTTTGCCAATATCCACAAAATAATTTGTTGGGATTTTTATTTGAATTGTGTTGAATATGCAAGTCTAGTTGGGAAGAACTGACATCTTGACAATATCAAGTAATCCTATCCATGAACATAGAATATCTCTATTTTTATTCAGCAATTTCTAGCTTACTTTCATAAGACTTAAGGTTTCCCTTTTATAGATTTTGTATGTATTTTGTTAGATGTATACCTAAGTACCTAAGTATTGCTTTTTTCCCTCTGGGTACTAATGTAAATGATATTATGTTTAAAAATTCTAATCACTCATTGCTCATTGAAAATAAGAATAGTTGAAATTTATTGAATATTTTGCTATGTGCTAAACACTATTTTGAACACTTCGCATGTGCTATTTCAATGTATACTCCTCTAAACTCAAGGAGCTTTGCACCCTCACTTTGATATTTTACAGATGAGGACATTATAAAATGTAAAAGCCAAAATAACTTGCCCTATTTCATTCTGCTAGTAAGTGACAGAGACAAGTTTTGAACTGAGGAGATCTGGCTCTAAAATGACTACAATCCTTTATAAGTGCAGTTATAAGACTATTACACTACACAGTATGTTAGGATTGCACTGCTATAAGGGAAGAATTTGTAAGTGGAAAGAAACTCATGATAGGAGTTTTTCTTTTGGGAATATTATCTGCCAAACTTTACATTCTAATCAACTTTAAATTTTGACTTAAATGTCTACACTGTATTTCAAAGAGGTTTAAGTGTTTATAAAGTGGTGCATTAATTAGAGCAAGGACATAGAAACTAATCATAGCTTTTGCTGTCTTATCAGACTTGAGACTTCACTTTAATATTTGGGTTGATTGCCAGTTATTTTTATGGAAATGTGTTTTTCTGGATAAATATATAATTATATGGACTTTTTTCAAAATATCGTGTCAAAGGAAAAATATTTTGCATCTTGTAAGACTGAAAATTTGATGTTGCCACTTCCAGGGAAACTAGAAATAGTGAATTGTCATCAGAGATGTAGCCACAAGATCTGTGTGTTATTCACAATGTCAGTTGGATTGCTAAAAAAGATTTTAACCCGAATTGTCTCTGCCTCACATTCTTGCAGACTGTGAATTCCTGTTCACTTAATAAATAAATCTTCTTTGTGTCTTCTGGCTTGGATAAGCTTTTAAAAGATTGGATTAGTTAGAGGGATGGGTTAATTATCTGATAACTATAATTTTGATATATATTTATTCATGGTTTTCACATTCCTTGGTAAATTATCAGAAGGTATTAAATTAATAGAATAGTGAAATTGCCCTAGTGGTGTGCTAAGATATCAATTGATGAAAATTTGTTTTATACACACACACACACACTACACACTAGCACATAATGGGCAGTATGATATACATTATAAATGTGAAAATAGATTTAATATACTGATGACAAATAAGTATATTGTTCAACATCAGTCGCCATTAGGAAAATTCAAATTAAGACCACAATGAAATATCACTGTACATATATTAAAAACGCCAAATAAAAACAATGACAACACCAGATGTCAGCAAGGGTGCAAAGAGAAGAGATCAATTACTCATAGGAATGTCAAATGGTACAGCCACTATGGAAAACTGTCAAATTTTTAGCAAACTAAATGTATAGTTACCATATATTCCAACGATTGCAAACCTGGACATATATCCAGGAAAATAAAATAACTAGGTTCACACAAAGCTTGTGTGTGAATGTCCACAGCAGCTTTATTCATAATAGCCAAAAGCTGAAAACAATCAAAGCATCCCTGAATAGATTAATAGTTAACAAACTATGCCACATTCCCAGCAATAAAATAGAACAAACTGGATGAGCACAGCTAGCTGGTTGAGCCTCAAGGGCACTGTGCTGAGTAGAGGAATCCAATCTCAAAAGCTCACGTATTGTATGACTCCATTTACATATCATTATATAAGCGACAAAACTATATATATGGAAAACAGATTAGTAGTTGTCTAGGGTTGGGGATGGTAGTGGGGAATGGATGGGCATGACCTTAAAGAAACTGTAAGAGGGAGTCTTTGTGGTAATGACATAGCTCTGCATCTTGATTGTGGTGGTGCTTATGCAAACCCACACAGGTGATAAAATGATGTAGAACCTCAAACACATTTTATATCAATGTGCTATTCTGGTTTCGATACTGTACTATGATATAGAAGAAGTAACCAGTGGGGAAAGCTGTGTAAAAGATACTTGGGACCTCTCTGTACTTTCTTTTCAACTACTTGTTACTCCATAATAGTTTCAAGATAAAAGTTTTTAAAAATGTTAGCCTAAAGTATGCAATACTTGTAATAATTAAAAGATTTCAGAAACTAAAAAAAAAAATAGCCAAGGAACTAAATATTTTATTTTTGAGGAATGGTAGAACTAGGAGTAGGAGGGTAAGGCATGATTGTCTTAAAATGTCTAAGAGATTGCTATGTGGATGATATTGACATTCAAACAAAATAAAGGGGATTAAGAATAAAAATTAAAATAGAGCAGAATCTAAGTTTACATTAATTGACTAGAGGGCCTTTGAAATCTCATTAAACTGTGAGAGTACTTTCTATGATGCTATAAGTTCCTCCACATGTGTGGAAATATAACTGAGTGACTCAAGAACTGTTCAAATGCGGCCAAGTTGTTAGCTCCGGAAGCAGGTAAGAATACAAAGTGAATCTTTCAAATTTGTTGAAAAATAAGTGGGACTATTCCTGAATAAGTAGAGATTGAATACTATTCTATACACTGTTTGCTTATAAGTAACTTCTCTTTCTGTTATTCACATTACTTAGTACCATCCTATTCCACTTAGCACCACCAAAATTGTCAGAATATGCTTTCAGGAAAGAATCTGAAGTTAACTCACACTTACAATAAATGAAGAAGGGCTAAATAATGCCCATTCCATGTAGAAATGGCTGGTTACCATTTACTGTTGTTTTGTTACTCACTACATGCATTGTATAAGGTATTTAATAGGAAAATAAAATGTCTGAACTCTTTAGAAATCTAAATCATTGGATTTAGAGATAAACTAAGGTGATTTTAATGTAACATTTTTTTTAGATTACTTACAGTTGTATTTTTATATTTTCTTTCCTCCATTATGTTTCTCAACTTATTAAAATACAGGATATATACCTTCATTGGAAGGACAGATACAAGGTAGAATCAAATCATCACTTAGCTTTGTCACATTATATTATTATTTTTTTAAGTTCCTAATCCTAGAAGGACAATAAACTTAACAAGGGTAGATCCTCAAAAGACAAGCAGGAAATCTATTAATGAAGCAAAGCTAACTGCAATAAAGAAGAACGATACCTTAAGAGAGTATTAGTAGTAACCTTCTGAGAAGAAAAAAACATCAAGAGAGATATTATTAGGATTTTAGTTGGGAATAAGCAGAGTTTATAATGTAGTAACTTTGGATTGTGAGCCCAGGGAGGCTGGTAACTTGAAGCCAGATGAATGATCAAGTAGTTCATCCTGCCATGCAAGCTGTTCAGATACCTCATAGTCTCATCTTCCAGGAGCAAGTACTGAACTTATTTAACTGTAGCAAGCATATAGCTTATTTTTTTTTTCTTATCCTCACTCTTATTTAATATAGGGAAAAGAAAGGATGCCCAGTCCCAGAATTCTTTTTTTTTCCCCAGAATTCTTTAACATGAACACAGGAAAATATGTTGATTTCAGTTCTCACAAGACTTTCCTGAGAGAGAAAAAAATACATATGAATTCTCTGTTTTCTCTTTTACATGTCAAATGCCAGATCTGAGGACTCTGTTATTGTAGTTACTATAATTCAGTGATAGAGAACTCAAGATTAAAACAAAACAAAACAATATAAAACCCCCAAACCAAAAACGAAACAAAAAGCTCCAGAGTATGTTGGACAGGATAAGGGGAAATGAAATAGAGCAAGCAGAAAATAGCTTTATTTTATTTGGTGCTTCATGTTCTTCATTTTCTCCTTATATCCCATGGATGTGCCAAAATACTGTATGAGTCAAGTATAATAGACAGTGAAATAAAATCTTGAGAGCTGAATCACAGTGCTTTTCAGCTAGCTAAAAAGAAAAGCTAAAAGACAGTCACATGCTGTCATTTATCTTTCATTATTTTAATTAGTAGAAAGTCACTGTGCCCAACCAATACTCAAGGGAAGAGAAGTTTAGCTTCATCTCTTGAAAGGAGGAAGAAAAAACAAAGGTTTTGAAGATGTTTTAATATCACAGAGGTTAGTGTTTTAAGAGTGCTGACTGAGAATGGTCAAATCTCTCAGGAGTCAGGAAATGAAACTGTATGTATTCTTACACATACACTTTAGGCTTATATCTGACTATTTATGGGTATGCAATCAATGTATACATTGTCCACACTGTTATAAAAATAAAAAGTTAATTTCAAAGACAATGTAATTTTGTTAATATGTGTTTTTTATATTTTATCACACCATTTCATTAATTTCCACCTTCATATCTGTACGTAATTTTTGAATAAGAAGCAGACCTAGAGTTCTGGGAGAGATGGTAGGTTGAATGCATGCATTAATCCCTGATCCTTTCTGAAACTCCATTATCGTGATGTGAAAAAAAAAAATTTTAATTGACATAGATTCAGTTAAGTGAAAGAGAAGACAAGAAGAGAGAAGAAACACATCTTTGGAAGTGGGGAAAAAGATAAATAGCATTAAAAGACCTAATTCAGAGATGCAGATAACAAATAAACACATCAAAAATAACAACATTAGTCACTGAGGAAATGCAAATTTTGAAACCACAGGTATATTGCTGTTGCACATCTATAGAGATGGCTAAAATTAAAAGACTGACAATACTAAGTGCTGGATGGGATATAGAACAAACAGAACTTTCATATATTTCTGGTGGGAAGGCTAGACAGGAAACAATTTGACAATTTCTTAGGAAGCTAAACAAATAATCATATGACCTATAAAGCAGGTCTGTATTAGATTCATAGTTCTGCTCTAACAAATTTCTATAAACCAGATGGCTTAAAACAACTGAAATTTATTCTCTCATAGTTCTGGAGCTAGAAGTCCTCCTCTGGGCTCTAGGAAAGAATCCAATCCTTCCTTGCCTCATCCTAGTTTCTGGGGTTGGCAGCAATTCTTGGCTTCCTAGGCTGCATCACTCCAAATTTTGCCTTCATTTTCAAATAGACTTTTCTCTCCTGCATGTCCCTTGTGTCTCTGTTTATCCAAATGTCCCTTTCCTGACAAGGACACCAGTCATAGGATTTAATCTATTATATGCAGCATGACCTCATTTAACTTGCTCACATCTGCAAAGACTCTATTTCCAAATAAGGTCACATTTATAGGTTCTGAGTGAATATGATTTTTTGGAAGATACTATTTAACCCAGGAAAGCTCTATTCATAATCACTCAAAATTGGAAACAACCCAAATATCCTTCAGTTGGCAAATGAATAGATCTGCTTGGCAAACTGAGAGAATTGCTTTCCGTCTCTGAGAAATTCATAATTTAGTTAGAAATAAAGTCTCACTGCAGCATCAATATGAGAATAATTAAAAGTCATCTTTCAACAAGCTAACAGTATGACTAATTAGTTTGTTATTTAACAACAATTTTTTAATTGTTACTGAGTGCAAAGCATTATGAGAGTTAAAAGAATAAAATCTAAATAAGGCAAAAATCCTTGATGTCAACAGAGCTTAAAAGACACTAGATCAGATAGGTCTTTTTTTAAGAAGAAAAAGTGAAATTGATTTTCTCAAGAAACTGATTATGGGCTTGTATGTAAATGAATAGTTTCAAGTTTCCAAATTGTGATTTTAATTCTAATTTCTGCAGATGATACTACTGCCTCAGTCCTGAGCTCTACTGCCTGCCTTTTAAGAGTCTCCTTTCAAAGGCTTCAACTTTCTGTGCCATTGTACATCAGTGAGGAGCTCCTAAACCAGGAGACTCCTTTAATTCCTGTGGCTATGCCTGCTTGCTTCCACTCCCATGGTTTTGTTATATCTTCCTCTTGAATTATCTTCTGTCATCTCAACTGCTCTCTAAGTCTCATAAAATTCCTTTTAAGTCACATTTCTTCTACATGACCATCATTTTAGTATACAATGAACTCTTCTTTCTCCAAAAAATAATACAAATAAAATATTACACTTCTTTCAGGTCATCACTAACTTTTGTGGGCCCAGGCAGAAGTACAAATGAAGACAAAGGTCTAAATTTAGACTAAATGTCTAAATATTTAAAGACATAAATCTAGCCAAAAAAAACCATTAAGTCTACTGTATTTTATCTTCTTAGTTTAAAACTATTTTCACATTGACACAATTGAAAGGAATGTACAAAGTTTCAGTTTTATGACTAAAAAAGCAGTCTCTAAGGCAATGAAATGAAATTTTTGAGCATATTGTGTGCTTTCCCTGAACATTGGTAATATTTGTATAAGTAATCAAATAAATGACATATATCAGAAATTAGTATATGCTTATTCCATGTAAATTATTTTTCTTATATTAATTTTGGCAAAAGTACAAATTTTATTGTTATAGCCAATATTTTACATAAGTTATTTAATTGAAAACAATGGCATAAGATGACATTCTGAATTAGTGTCGATAAACTACTCCTAAAGGGAAATAATCAATCTTTAGATTTGAAAATAATGTACTTTACACATTATCTTCAAACACTGGAAAGGAGTCAGTAAATACTACAAATAATTTCACCTCGTCATACAGATAACTGTCACTTACATCACAATTTTACTACCCTTAAACCAATATATAGCTCCATATAACAACACACAAAAAAAGTGTTTGGCTCCATGTGTGTTATGCCCACACACACATATACAAATTTAAGATGAATGTTTAACACTACAAAATGCTCCTCATACTATACGTACAACTGCTGTGAATAATGAACTAAACTAGGAGTACTTCTAGGACCACATTAAAACATTAAAAAAAGGTAGTTTGTCTGCTCTTTCCAAAGACCTTCATCACTCAAATGTTTCTTATAGTTGGAAGTAGTGTCATTCCAGAGATATTGGCACCAGTCACATCCTGATGCTATCAGGACACAGTTGTCAGAGGATAGTGAGCTCCAGTGGAGGAGAAGCATTCTCTAGAGTGAGAGGATATTGCTCATGAATGTGGGCTTTGAATGACAGAAATCACACCCTCCCATTCCTAAGGGCCAGACCAAGGTATAGGCTCCATGTGTCTTTTAAGAAGTTGATGTCTTTTTTGTGGGTGCGTGTGATATACAGACCTTTCTAAATAAAGTTCATCTAAGTTTAAGTAGCACTGTATTTGATTTTCCTTTATCTTTTTGCACTTTATGATCCTTGAAATTAAGGTAGGAATGCATAATTTCACTTCACCAGGCTGTGAGGAAACAATTGAACTATAATAATTTGCTACAATACTACAATACAATATTCAAAATATTAAATATTAAAAATAAAATTTAATAGTAAAAAAACCCACACACATTGCTAGAAAAGTTATCTTAACCAATTTATTTACACTCAAAATTTTAAGTTAAACCTTTCATTTTAGGTTGCCACTACTTATAAATGTACCTGAAATGGCAAAGTGCTCATTTATAGTACTCAGTAACTCTACTCCAGCTCCTAGTAGCTACAAAGGGCCAACTGTCAATACTGTGGTTAATACATTCTGCATGGAAGTGATTTAACTACACACTTGAAATCCTAGAGTTCTTTATCCCCAGAACAGGATTTGGGGGATCCAAGTAATATATGTTTCATCAGCTGAGGAACATTATTAACTGATTATCAGAACACTTTGGCTGATTTACAGTGGAAATGTAGAGTCAAGAAATAAATGTTTTCAAATTCCAATCTCTCTCTCTCTCATACCCCTGTTTTTCATCACTACCACATGATGATTTCATTGGATATCCTGATACAGAAAAATATAATAATTGATTATTATTTATTATTTTTCTGTATCAGGATATCATTGAATTGATTTGTTCTTTTTTTTTTCCCTAAAGGTTTTATTTATTTATTCATGAGAGACACACACACAGAAAGAGGCAGAGTGAGAAGCAGGCTGCATGCAGGGAGCCCGACGTGGGACTTGATCCCGGGACCCCAGGATCACGCCCTGAGTCGAAGGCAGGCGCCAAACCGCTGAGCCACCCAGGGATTCTCTTGATTTGTTATTGATAAAAAAAAAAAATGTTAACCATTAGGGAAGGGCTGAGATATATACAACAGAATATAACATTTGGTAACACTGTTCAGAAAAATTGTGCCTTAAAAAATGTACAACAAAGTGGTATGTGGATTAACAAAACAGTAGGAAAATAACTGAGGCAGTAGCGTTGATAATCTGGTATACAGTAAATATCATTTCTTGATATTTTCTGCAAATATGTATTTTGTATTCTATCACATCAAATCCTCTACTCCCATTGTTAAAAAAAAAAAAACTAGGGAAAGGAAAGGAAATAATTGACAAAAGAAATAGTTGAATAAAATACTGTAAGTGACACAGAAAAATTATTTTAGCTAATTTGTCTCACTTAATCGCTTGGAAGAAATTGAATAACATATACAATGAGATTCTTTCAGTTTCTTAATTAATCTATATATTAATCATAAATATATGTTAAATATA
Organism: Vulpes lagopus; assembly: GCF_018345385.1. Taxonomy (NCBI): domain Eukaryota; kingdom Metazoa; phylum Chordata; class Mammalia; order Carnivora; family Canidae; genus Vulpes; species Vulpes lagopus. Next base: position 92,794,143 of record NC_054828.1, on the reverse strand, counting down.
CTAATTCAGTTGGTTGTAAGCCATTTACTAAGAAAGAAACAGAGTTAAGAAAAATTTGCTAAACATATTGAGGCCATAGAACTCCCATTTAAAAAATGGGAGTACTATAATTAAAAAAACTATAATTAAAAATTTTTAATTTTTATATTAAAAAATATAGTCACTTAAGAAAAAAGTTGGTGTTCTGTTTAAGAATTAGGTTGGGAAAAATATCTCCCTCATTTTTACAAGGAAAAAAAACCTGCAAATTCAAGAGAATCCAATTTTCTCCTTATTCATAAACTGGCATAAAAAGAAAGTCAATAAAATATTTCATAAAATGTTCTTAATCATCTTTTATTTTACTAATCTCTTTTTACTTAGCAATAGTGCATAAAATAGTGCTAACTGGACTGCTGGTAAATCTGTGGTGAATTCTAATAGATTCTTACCATAGCCATATTAAAGTCTCAAATCTTAGTTCAATAAGTAACTTGAATTTTGTTTTTAAGGCTTCAGACTTCCTTTACAAAATCATTTGCAAGAGAAGCACATTATCTTTAATGAGTGTTAAACCTCACAATCTTTTATCTTCAGTACAGTCAAAAGTTATGACTTTGTTCATCCATTTACTTTCTTTACAGAATAGAAACAAGACACTGAAGATAAATAAATCATAATATTTGTGTAGGGAGAAACTGATAAGCAAGTTGCATTATTTATTACCTATTTGTGGTAAGTGCCAGAAAACCCAGCAAAACCATTTTTCAGGGAAAAACAAGGTTCAGATAACTAAAAAACATCAGAGGAGTGTCTGGATGCAGGGTTCATTTTATTCTGAGGTTCAAACATTCTCATGTGGACTTTGTTTCTTGTTTTATGATTTTTCTCACCCTTTTATTTCTTAGCTCCATTTTCATTTTATTTTTTATTTTGTGTTCACCAGATAGCTGTAGTAGTCCTGGCTCAAGACCATCCCAGCTTCAGGTTGTGGTGACCAAGAAAAGTCTACGTTGTCCAACCAAACATCTGAGGTATAGCATATTTTGAATAGGATGACATAAAGAAATCTATAGGCAAATGAAAATGAAATGTTTCTATGTGCTTCTATGAAAAAACATGACAAATTTTCTTTAAATTTGATCAAATTTTATGACCTCCCAAAGTATCTGCCAATAGATGACTATAAATTATATCCTCATAAGGTGATGGATGTGTATATTTATGCACATAATGAAAGACGTAACAGGGAGGACATAACAGGAAGTTAAGAAGGTGTGGAATTAGACACAAAAATGCAGAGTAGGATTACCTAAATTTAAAAAAAATTGCCTACTTTTCTCCTTATCTATGAAGCTGCCTTTTGCAGAAAGTACTTCTTTTCATAATGCCCAGGGCTACTCAAAAGCAGGGAGGATTTTGCCATGACATCTATCTGTTCCTTATGGAAAATGAAACTAGTCTGCTGATATTACACTATACAATTGTACTCTTTAATACATATTGAAAAAAGAGAATTTCAACAATTCAAATAATAAGAAACTGCAAATAACTCTATGACTTTATTCTGTACCCCAGTAAAACAAATTTATCAAAAGTAAGAAAGCTTTGCATGAGATAGAGAATCAGGGCAAACACAAATAATACACCAGATTAATTGCTATTCTCAAATACCAGCATAAAACAGGTGCCTGGGTGGCTCAGCCAATTGAGCATCTGACTTTGGCTCAGATTATGATCTCAGGGTCCTGGGATCAAGCCTGTTGTTGGGCTCTGAGCTCAGCAAGGAGTCTTCTTGCCCCTCTCCCCCTCGTTCTGTCCCTCCCCCTGCTCATACACATTCTCTCTCACAAACAAACAGATAAAATACCAGCATAAAAGATAGTTTTGTCAAAGTATTAAAATAAAAAATAAAATTATAAACATTGGCCATTTTTCCTGTATATATATAATATATATAACTTTTCTAAGTGTTAGGGACTGGATTAGTGTAATATATATATTACACACACACTCTCTCTCTCTCTCTAAAATATATATATATAACTTATATATATGACTTTTCTCCCCAAAGATGTTAGATCTTGAACTTTGGTTTGTTATGTAAACAAATTTGTTTGTGTGTATAATAGAAAATCAATTCTCACAGCATTAAGAGGTAAATAAGCGTTATTGAGACACAGATTATCAGAACAGTTCAGAGCAATAAGAACTTGAATTAAAGTAATAGCAGCATGGGGCAGCGCAGGTGGCTCAGTGGTTTAGTGCCGCCTTCAGCCTAGGGCCTGATCCTAGAGACCCGGGATCGAGTTCGACATAGGGCTCCCTGCATGGAGCCTGCTTTTCCCTCTGCCTGTGTCTCTGCCTCTCTCTCCCTCTGTGTCTCTCATGAGTAAATAATAAAGTCTTTTTTTTTTTTAAGTAATAGCATGAATCAATATAAGATAGGTAAAATTTAATGGTACGAAATGAGACAGAAACTCGTTAGAAATAAGAGCTATTTAAATCATTAATTGTTTCATGAGCTTAAGAATTCTTTTTCTTGTTAAATATGTAAAGTACTATCCATATTTTATTTTCCCTTACATTGCCATGTTGCTTTCTCTTGAGTAAGTTCCCAATAATTATTTTTCCTTTTCAATATCCTAATCCAAACCTGCTTCCTCCAAAGCCTGTATGTAGCATAATTATAGGCATATATATTTATGTTTATTGAATTGTATTTATTGGCTACTTTTTTATAATATAGGAAGAAATGGCAAAATCAAATTATGTACTACCTTTTATTTGCTTAAAATTTTTCACCTGGATCAAACAAAAACAAAGATAAAAAAACACAAAAATATGCATGGTGAAATTATTTTTGAAAACCAAATATGAAACTGATATGTTTTTTAAAGATTTTATTTACTTATTTGAGAGAGAGAGAGAATGAGCAGGAGGGAGAAGCAGAGGAAGAAACAGGCTCCCCGTTGATGGGGCTTGATCTCAGGACTCTGGAATTGTGACCTGAATTGAGGCAGGACCTTAACCAACTGAGCCAGTGAAACTGATATTTTTAATGTAATTGTTAAATTTGTGTCCAATATTCCAAAGTTAGTAAGGTTCACACAAAAATCTCTTATCTAGGGCAGCCCCGGTGGCTCAGTGGTTTAGAGCCTGCCTTCAGCCCAGGGCCTGATCCTGGAGACAGGGGATGGAGTCCCACGTCGGGCTCCCTGCATGGAGCATGCTTCTCCCTCTGCCTGTGTCTGTCTGTCTGTCTGTCTGTCTGTCTCTCTCTCTCTCTGTGTGTGTCTCTCATGAATAAATAAATAAAATCTTTTAAAAAAATCTCTTATCTAGTTATGTTTCTACATACTCTTCAGGTTGAATATGAATCAGGAAGGAAACAATTTCTTCCTTTGAATCTTAAATCAGCGATGTTTTCTTTTACATTTTTATTTTTAACTAAATGCCTAGTTTTTAATGTGGAGTGCTAGAATTTTAACAGATTTTTAAAATCTGTAAACGCTACTGCAACTAATATTCAGAACTATAACATCACCACCAAAATCCTTGAGGCTATCCCTTTATAGTCACACACTAATCCGGTCTCTAACACTTAGAAAACTGATCTATTCTCCATCACTTTCATTTTGTCTTTTTCAAAATGACATGTAAAAGGAATCATATAATATATGATCTTTAGATTTGGTCTTTTTTCATTCAGGATAATGTTTCTGAAATTTATCTAAGTTGTTTCATGTGTTAATAATTTCTTGATTTTAATTCTTGAATAACATTACATTGTATGGATAAACTACATTGTTTCTACAGTTTTATGAACATGTAATTTTTTATTAAGTTAAACAAACACTTACTATATGACCTAGAAATTCTACTCTGGCATATTTACACTAGAGAAATAAAACTTATGCTCATGCAAAAATGTTCACACAGATGTTCAGAGAAGAATTATGATCAGAATCATTTATATATTCCAAATCCAAGTCTTTTCCTGAGTATGTGATTTGCAAATATTTTCCTTAGTTTCTCTTTTCACACAGCTTTCTCTGTTTTGTAATCCTTTCTTTTTTATACTTAAAAAAAGTAAATTAAATTAATTAACATATAATGTATTACTGATTTCAGAAGTAGAAGTCAGTGATTCATTAGTCTTATATAAGACCCAGTGCTCATTATATCATGTGCCCTCCTTAATGTGATGGACATTACCCCATCTTCCTTCACCTTCCTTCCCTCCAGCGACCCTCAATTTGTTTTCTATGATTAAGAGTCTCTTATGGTTTATCTTTCTCTCTGATTTCATCTTGTTGTTTTTTTTCCTCTCTTCTCCTAAGATCCTGTTTTGTTTCTTAAATTCCACATCTAAGTGAGATCATATGACAATTGTCTTTCTCTGACTGATTTATTTCACTTAGCATAATATCCTCTAGTTCCATCCATGTTGCTGCAAATAGTAAGATTTCATTTTTTATGGCTGAATAATATATATATATATATACACATATATATGTATGTATGTATACACACACACACACTATAGCTTCTTTATTCATTCATTGTCGATGGACATCTGGGCTCTTTCTATAGTCTGGCTATTGTGGACATTGCTGCTACAAACATCAGGGTGCAAACACTCTTTCAGATCACAACATTTGTATCTTTTGGGTAAATACCTAGTATTCCAATTGCTGGGTTATGGGGTAGCTCTATTTTCAACTTTTTGAGGGACCTTCATACTGTTTTCTAGAATGGCTGCACCAGCTTGCATTCCCACCGACAGTGTATGAAGGTTCCCTTAGTCCCCGTCCTTGCCAACATCTGCCATTTTCTGACTTGTTAATTTTACCTTTCTAACTAGTGTGAGGTGGTATCTCATTGTGGTTTTGATTTGTATTTCCCTGCTGCCAAGTGACACATATCTTTTTAAAATTAGATCCAATTTGTCATTATTTTTTGGTTTTATTGACTGTATTTTGGTGTCTAAAACGTCTGAATATTTCTTGCCTAATCTCTGTTCACAATGGTTTCACCTGCATTTTGTTCTAAACGTTTTTGTGTTTATGTTTCACATATATGTCTATCATTTTGTTGGAGGAGTCAGTATGAGTCAATGTTTATCTCCCTCAGTATGGATGTCTAATTGTTCTAACATCAAATGCTAAAAAGAACATTCATTCTCCTTTGAATTGCTTTCACACTTTTGTAAAACTTCAGTTGGCCACTTTTGTGAGATTCTAGTATTCTATCCTGTGTCAATGATTTGTGTGATTAAGTTCAAAATATTTTCTAATATTCTTTCAGGCTTCCTTTTTGACCCATAGGTTATACAGAAGTATAGAAATCTATACAGAAGTATAGATTCTGTTAATTTTTAAAAAAATTTCCAAATGTCTGGTGATGTCATTCAGTTATTCATTTCTAATCTAATTTCAATATAAACTGAGAAATTTCCCTCATGGTATTATTCTGAACCTCTATATTCTTGATTGTTTTTTCCTACTACTTTTATTACTTAGAAAGGAGTGTTAAAATCTTGATTTAGAGTTGTGGATTTGTCTATTTCTCATTTTGGTCCTGCCAGTTTTTGCCTTGTATATTTCAAGTTTTCTTGTTCAAGGCAACACATTAAGAATTGTTATGTCTTTTTAGTAAATTAAAACTTTTATCATTATATACTGTTTCTGTTTTCCTAGATAATTTCTTATGTTCCAAGTTTCTTTCTGATATCATTTCTGTCTGAAGAATTTTCTGTAGCAATTCTTTTAAAATGGATAAAACAAATTCTCTTAGTTTTTCTTTATTTAATAATGTCTGTATTTTATCATTTTTGATAGATGTTTTTTTCTCAGATATAGGATAATAGCTAACAACTCTTTTCTTTTAACACTTTAATATTGTTGTACCACTTCTCTCTGTCCTCTGTAGTTTCTGAAGTAAATCATTCAAATCAGCCAATCATTCAAATTGTCTTTCCTCATAGGTAACATGTCATTTTTCTCTGGGAGCTTTCAATATATTTTTTTGGGGGGGGGGCAATTTGTTTATGATGTGTCCTAGTGTGAAATTATTTGGGTTTAACCTGTTTGGAGTTCTCTGGGCTTTTTGGTTGAACCTACAGATTTATGTCTTCTGCTAAACTTTTGAAGTTTTCAGCCATTATTTCCTTAGATACTTTTTCATCATAACTCCCTTTCTCCTTTGTTCTCAGACTGATGACACAAATGTTAGAACTTCTGTGTTTGTCTTGTAGGTCCCTGAGGCTGTTTATTTCTTAAAAGTTCTCTTTATTGTTCAGACAGAATGATTTTTATTGGCACACATTCAAGCTCACTCTATCTTCTGTCTTCTTTATTTTACCACATAGCCCAATCAGTAGAGATTTTATATCTATTATTCTTTCTTAGTTCTAAAATTCCCATTTTGTCCTTTTTTACATTCTCTATTTCTTTATTTATACCCTGAACTTGTCCATCTTTTTTAAGTGTTCATGACTGCTTGTTGGAGCACTGTGTAATAGTTATCATTCCAATTTTAGTATATGTGCTGCCAAAGTGAGCTTGCACTGTGTAACAGTTAATCTAAATACTTTGTTAGAAAATTACAACATCCGTGTCATTTTATTGTTGGTGTTAGCTGACTGTCTGTTCCCATCTTAGTTGAAATTTTCCTGGTTCTTTTTTTGTTGTTGTTGAATAATTTTGGATTATATTCTGCACACATTATGCTATGAGACTCTAGGTTTTATCTAAATTCTAAGAAGGATTTTTACTTTTTTTTTTTTAACAGACAATGAATCTATTTGCTTTCAAGTCACAAGGTCCAACCACCCTTCTGTGGGTTGTGGTATCAATGTTCGTTCACTTTTCAAATCCATTACATTGCTTTTCAGATTTCTCCTGGGTTTGCCCCATTTGTTGCTCAATCTGAGTCCTTGATGGTTGCCAGTTATCAAAGTGTTGGTTATGATTATTAAGATTATATCCATGCATGCAAAATTTGGGAAGAGCCAAGCATTTCATTCTTTATAAGTTTACTTTCTTGGAATCCTTCCTCTGTATGACCTACCAGGTACTTTTTGGCTCCCTGAAGCTCCTTTTTCCAACTATAGGATGATAAAGAAAACAAAATAAAGCAAAGCAACAGATTGGAGTGGGATTGCTGACTGTAGAGGAAGCTCCCTGTTCTCAGATTTTTTTTTTTTTTTTTTGTGGGCTCTCCTTATAGCTTTTTCACCACTACCTGACATTTACTTGAAAGTTGGAGTGTGAGAGAAAAGATAGGAAAAAAGGTGGGAGGTAGTTTCCTGAATCTCTTTTTGTTCCTTTGTGTCTACTTTTGGGTTTCAGGCTGCATTCTGATCAAGGGATTCTCAAGAAAAAAGTGGTAAACTAATTGCCATTTCAAAAGTGTTTCTGGTATTCTTCTATAATCCTCTGCTACTATTTATATTTCAGAGTCCTAAAATGCTTCTTGATGCATTGGATATATTCACATGGATGGAAATGATAGAGGGTACTTATTCCATCTTTTCCAGAACTGGATTTCAATAACCATTTCTGATGACAAGCATCTTCTGAGTCTTTGACCTCTGATTTTGTATCGTGTGTGTACTATAAGACTTAGGAAATCTTTCTGTTGCCCTCTATGTAATTTCAGTTACCTTATTTAAATATTATCTTTTGCTGCTTTAAGCCTTGCACCTACCAAATCTTCCTTTACCAAAAGTGACTTTGAGATGATATTTGATCATAGAAACTCTAAAATTCTTAAATATTCTCCTTAATCATATATTATTCTTCAAGTCACTGAAGAAAATAGATGACAATAATGGCCTGAAAAGGGACAATTATTACTAGATGAGGCTTGAATGCAAACCCAATGTGGAAACCTAACCTTGGAGAGCTGAATTGGAGATATCAGGCTTAGAAGGGCAAGTTTACTGCTATTTCTCCCAGACATCACTCTGATTTTCTTGATTTTTCTATAAATGTGCTTGACTTTCTACCAACGTGCAAGTCCTTGAAGAGTATAGATTTTCCGTTTTTAAAAAGGGGAGGATGCTTTTATTAAGGGCACTGCTTAAATTAAACTCAGCCTTCTTGCTACACACATAATATAAGCATTAAGAAGGATTTTTCTTTCTGTTTTGCTTTCCCAAGTAGATTATTCAGCACCTTTCACATTTTGAAACTCAATTAATGAAGAAATGAGTGATTCTCCATCTGCATGGAAATAATCTGAAATGCTTCCCTTGCTGAAAAGATATATAGACATGAATCTTCAAACAAAATATTGTAGAAAGTAAATTATGTTTGAAGAAAGTTTTCCATATTCCACTTTTACTGACATGTACTTGTCTAAATTATAAGAGTCTGTTTCTTTAATGTTAAAATATATTGATATATTTTCTCTTATAATAACAGAACTCTTTTTGGTCCAAATGTCACAAAGCAAAGTCAGCTTGATTACTTTTTTGGTTGCCTATCATGTATTAAAGCCAGTGCACTCTGCCATGGGGAGAGTGAAGATACTAGACGTTCAGAAGAGAAACAGCTTAGAAAATTAAATTAAAGTTAGAGACAGCAGAATCTAGGTTCCAGAAATGTGGAGTTTGGGTTGGGCTTTGATTAAAAAAAAAGAAAGAAAGAAAGAAAGAAAGAAAGAAAGAAAAAGAAATCCGAATGGTGTAAGACAGTAAAATTGAAAATGTATTTTCTGTCAAATTTGAATGTGATTACAATATTTAAATCATTTCCTCTTATGAGAAAAACATGCAAATGAATATCACTACCCCCAAAATTTTTTACAAATCACTTTATCATCCCTATTTTCCTTTCTTCCACAATTAAAGGTAACAGCAGCATTAGATAGGTGTCCCCTCATGCAAAACATTCAGTCATGAATCAAAATATTGATGGCCCTAGTGACTCTCTCCAGTATTTTTAAAGTGCTGACTCTAGAGGAGGAGTTACTTTCCTACTCAGCAAATGGATAGAGTTTTTAATGAATAACTTATACAGCATTCTCTACGTTTCAATTACATTTGGAGTAGCTGATGCATAAACTCATTATTGACTCAGGATCTTGAGTTTTAAAGCGGTTTGCAAGGTATTTTTAAATAATGTTTAAATTGTACCTCTTTGATGTCACTACAATTATTTTCAAAGTGCCCATATTTTACCTGCATTTCTGCTCTAATTTCTTTCCTTGCATTTCCCAACAGCTGTTCCTTCCCTTTTTCAATTGCTCTTGTTTTATAAGCACCACTAATGAGCCAGTGAGAAGTCTACTGAATCCCCCCAAGCTGTAATAAACGTGAAGGCAGAATTTTAAAACTTACTTTTATTTGTACACCATTTAAATTCTAAATCCAAAATTAAACACACACACACACATACACACATACACACATAAACATTACTGAAGCTAATTTTCCTTTTTTTTCCCTTATTCATGAAAAACAATGCTTGGTTTCTCTAAATATACATAAACATATGATATTTTGTAGATGTAACAAACTCACAGAATTTGCATAAAATAAAGCCAAAAGGTTCATGTGTACATAGAAATTTCCTTCCTACAAGCATAAAAATAAATGCTTTTTTTAAATTTTTTTTTTATTTATTTATGATAGTCACACAGAGAGAGAAAGAGAGGCAGAGACACAGGCAGAGGGAGAAGCAGGCTCCATGCACTGGGAGCCCGACGTGGGATTCCATCCCGGGTCTCCAAGATCGCGCCCTGGGCCAAAGGCAGGCGCCAAACCGCTGCACCACCCAGGGATCCCCCTACAAGCATAAAAATAATGATAATGATTTTGTATAGCTAGGTATACACAAGAAAACAGTACCTCTTATCATCTTGGTCAAGATCCTGAGTCAAGCTCTGCTCACATGGGTCTTCTTAAATCTTTGAGGTGTCATATGTTTATATATCTTCCATTCTTTGTCATTCCTAATTGGTCTGTGAATTTAATTTTAGCATTTTATAGGTAATATCTCTAGGATCACCTTCATTCCAATTCTCTGCACAAATTACTCCCTTCTGATCTCTAGCTACTCATAACGTGTTTAGATTTAATCACTTGATTCTGAACACTGTTCTGATTATGAATTAGCAACTTCTTGGGAATTTTTTTAACATTTGCCACTCTCAGAGGTACACATGATGGCTTCATGTCAAGAAGAATGGTATAACCATAGTAACTTTATGCTCCTTGGCCAATGAGAATGACATATTAGCTACTTTCACCCTTTAAGTAATCAACTAGTATATAGTGGCAAACTTAGATGGTAATTCTGATAAACAGCTGGATGTTGAGTTTGGATGTTGAGTTTTGGATGCGAGTAGGGGCTACAGTCTGAGAGGGGTCCTAATACGTTCATAGAATTTATCTCCAAGAGCCTTAACAAATTCTCACAGTGAAAATCTTAGAAAAATGTAGTAATGATTCTGGCAGGGGGAAGGGAAGAGTAATCACTGCAAACTATACTCCATCTTCTCTATAATCTTCATATCTTCAAATCTCTATATCTCTAACTTCACCAGTTAGAATCTCTATATCTTCAAAACTCTTCTCTATAATCTTCATATCTTCAAATCTCTATATCTCTAACTTCACCAGTTCATAATCTCTATATCTTCAAAACTATTCCTCTGGTCAGCAAGGTTTTCAGAAGAGTCGTAAATGATAGAAGAATCCAATGGAAAATGTAGCTGCCTGGTGGTAGATCAGGGGTTGAGCCCCGACACTTGAATGCAGTAGCCCTCTGGCCTATATAAACTATAGACACCACCAACTCTACTCAACACTTTGAGGAGTAAGTGTGGTAAGCCAAGTGAAATTTCTATGAACAATAGAAATTGATCCTCAAACTTTATGTAAGACTAGCATTTTAAGGATAAGCTTTATAAATTTAGAACATTAAAATCACTATCATATGGTTTCACTCATATGGGGGATATAAAAAATAGTGAAAGAGATTACAGGGGAAAGGAGAGAAAATAGGAAAAATCAGAGAGGGTGACAAAATATGAGACTCCTAATTCTGGGAAATGAACAAGGGGTAATGGAAGGGGAGGTGGGTGGAGGATAGGATGACTGGATGATGGGCACTGAGGGGGGCACTTGATGGGATGAGCACTGGGTGTTATAATATATGTTGGCAAATCGAGCTCCAATAAATATATACATATAAAAATAATTAAACAAAATTCCTTTAGTTGGCTTTGTACAGATTATACATGTGTCTCCAAACTCAGTATCCTTTGGACACTTGGAGAATCTATTTTATAATTTTACATGTGTTATTTTGATCAATCCTGTGGGTTTTTAAAAAATTTGCATAAATAATTTTAATAGCTATGCATACTACAAATGAATAGAAAAATGCCCTTTTTTCACATTTGCCTTTAGTCATAAACTATTAGAAAGCATGAATAACTGGTGAACAGGTTACATAGGACTGTTTTCTGGCATTGATACATAGTTCAAGATTTACTGTTTAATAATAAACATACCTTACAAAATTCTCCCTTGGAAAATAGTGGTCTTGTTTATTTTAAGAATTAGTTCTCAGATGCCTGGGGTGGCTCAGTTTGTTAAATGTCGACTCTTGGTTTTGCCTCAGGTCATGATCTCAGTATTGTGAGATTGAGCCCCACATCAGGCTCTGTGCTGGGCATGGATCCTGCTTAAGATTTTCTCTCTCCCTCTCTCTCTGCCGTTACCTACCCCTCTCTAAAAAAAAAAAAAAAAAAAGAAAGAAAGAAAGAAAGAAAGAAAAGAAAAAAGAAAAAGTTGAAAAAGTTCTCTTTAGTCCAGATTACTCACATTTTCACAGGTCTTATAAAAAGGGAAACTGCTCTTATAAATGGGTCTCATGTAATGACATGAGCCACCATATCTGAAATTTAATATCATAGACCATGTTCTGCTCCTGGATACATCCAAATATATAATACAGAAAGACATTAGGCTCTATCTGCTAAGCTGAAAACAGCTTGACAACTCTTTGTAATGGTGATAATGTGAAACAAATATCTTCAATCATACTGAGAGAAGGTTTAAAACTCATTCCTTACAACTTGCTATTGTATTTTGAAAATAATAGATACTTGGCCTCGGAATCTCCATAATAATCATAGCTGGAATAAACACAACACGCACACACACTTGCACACACACACACACACACAAGTGCTAAATTTGTTTAATTTGCACCAAATTATACCGATGAAACATGATTTTTTAGCTTTACTGTACATCCCCATGATAGAGAAGATTGAAAGAAGACACCAAATCTACTGCTATCAGATTTTTGTCTTCCAGAAATGGAAAGTGGTAATCCAGAAGGATCCTACTTCCTGATGATTACCGTAGCATATTTTGTGGTACTATTGATTGTAAGAAATAATGGAACATCTCCAAAACCAAGAATCTGAAACAATCTTCCTACAAAGTTAAGGATCAAGGTCTTGTGATCAAGGTCTTGTGATCAAGGTCTTGTGATCAAGGTCTTCCTGAGAACAATTCAGCATGAGCACTGGTGAATACACACCCTGGAGCTCTGTGATGCAAGCCCTGGTTCATGAGCAGTAGTTACCAAGGAGCCCCAATGGGCGCATGCATGTGAGTTTATTACATATAAGTACGTAGAGAAGTACTGAGAGAAGGACATATGATCACCAAAATGAACATAGTTTGGCCAAGGATTCTGTCTGTTACTCCATCCCTTCCACATCTCCTCATGACACCCATAAGAGTTCTCTTTAAGGCGAGGGACACCCCCTTAGACTGTCTAATGCAGATCAGGCTAGATGACTTTATCTGACTTTAATTATTATTACAATATGAAGTACTGACTCAATTGTTTTTGGGTTCATAATTACTATGATAGGCAGGAGATCTGGAAATATACACAGATAAATAAACTTGGATAAAAGAAGAAAAGTTTCTAGGCACTTTTAAAATCCTTACCATTTACCACAACATAATGAGATAAATATTACCCGATTTTCCATTTTACAGATTAGGCAAATAAAGCTGGCAAGTAATTTTAAAATTGCCCCACGTCAGACAGTAGTGAAGTTGTGATTTGATCTCTTAGACAGTGTCAGACAAAAATACTGATATACATTTGGGTTCCACAACATCATTTGTCTTTCCTACTCTGCCTATGGAAATACAAATTTCATGAGAAACACTAGTAAGTACATTTAGCAATGTTCTGAGAAATATCCCATTATGGAGGTGAGAATTTGATTAAGCAGAAAGAACTCTGAATTGTCTAAAGGGTGAAAAATTAAAAACAACAACAACAAAAAGGTCAGTGAGTCAAAGAACGTCAGTAAGAAAAATAAGAATTATCCAAAAGGAACTACAGCCTAAATAAGAAAGCCATAGGAAGCTGTGGAATTGTGAATAAGCAGTAGAATAATAAGTAAAAAGATAACCTTTTTATTTTTTAACATTGTTGGGTTGAAGACTGTAGTTATAGCTAGAATTGTTCTTTTTGCAATGCCTTTACTTTTCTCCTTCTAATATTTAACCACTGATACAGACATAGAACACTTTGTATACTGATATAGAACACTTTGTGGAAACAAAGTATTTGAGTAATAAAGTGCAATCTCATTATGTGAGTCAAAGGCATGGTAGTCTGGAGGAAAATTATTACCTTGTGGCTCTATCTAATTTATACTTTTGTAATTTTAGCAGGTCAGCTTTTGATAACCCTTCTCTCCTCTCACTCATCTTATTAGAGAAGCAAAAAAAAAATCAAATGGTTTCTAGAAAGAGTAGAAACCACACATTAAAGAGCTGTAACACTATATATGGCCATAAAAACTATTAATGTGTTTTACTTCCTCAAACTCCACGTGTAGACATAACTCAGTATAAGTCCTTAAATTTCTAAGACATCTACGAATTCTGATTTTTTAAAATAATAATTATTTTATGTATCTTCTTTTTTTGAGTATAGTTGACAATATTATGTTAGTTTTAGTTGTACAATATAGTGATTTGACAGGCTTGTACGTTATGCTATACTCATCACAAGTATAGCTCCCATCCGTCCCCATATATTATTACAATATCACTGATTATATTCCTTCTGTTGCATTTTTATTCCCAAAATGTACTCATTCCTTAACTGAAAGCCTGCATCTTGCACTCTTCCACCCATTTTGCCTTTCCTCTTGTCATCCCCCTCTGGCAACCAACAGTTTTTTCTCTGTATTTATAGGTCTGATTTTGCTTTTGTTTGTTTATTCATTTTTTAGATTCTATATATGAGTGAAATCATATGGTATTTGTCTTTCTCAGTCTAACCTTATTTCACTTACCTTAATATCCAGTACCACCCAAAGCAATCTGTAGATTCAGTGTTATATCTACCAAAATACCAACAGCATTTTTCACAAAACTAAAGCAAATAATATTAAAATTTGTAGAGAACCATTGAATTTGACTATTCAAAGCAATCTTTAGAAAGAGGAACAAAGCTAGATGTATCACAAGTCAAAATTTCAAACTATACTATGAAGCTATAGTAATCAAAACAGTATGATACTAGAAATAGACACATAGATCAATGGGACTTAAGAGACCCCAGGTATAAACCCACACTTAAAACGATCAGTTCATCTATGACAAAGGAGGCAAGAATATACGATGGGGAAAAAATAATATTTTCAATAAATGGTGCTAGGAAAACTAGACAGCTACATGTAAAAGAATGAAACTGCACCACTTTCTAACACCATACACAAAAATGTTTCATGTATGTTAACATCAAAATCTTTTCCCCATATTTTTTCCCTCCACTTTTGGTGTCAAAAGCCTGTCACTGTCAGTAGCCAAGACAGAGCTTAGAGTGCAAATGAGTGTTATGACACCGCAATTACTATAATTGATCTGAAGTACTTACAAGTTGGGGTTGTCATTTTGTTGGAAGCTGCTGCTCTTCTTTATGAGTGGTTTCTTTGTGTGTATATTTTATGAAAATCATGATGCCACAAACTAAGAATGTTTTGAATCTTCTGAATCACTAAAAAATAATAAAGACTTCATGTTAAAACATGATCCAATGCCATTTAAAAATCTTTCATTTCCATGTATTGAATAGACATTTTTATTATTTAGGTATAAATAAAATCATATACCACTTCTGTGAATGCACAAAAACAAATTTTCAGCAAAAAAATTATGTAGATATTTGTAAAATCTCCTCACAGTCAAAATCCAAATCTCCTGACATGGAATCTTTATTGTTCTTATCTAGCTGATAAGATAAAGCTGTTCTTATCAGCTCTGTTCCAGGAGTATCATTGGTGCTGCAGCCTTTGTTAAGACTATTTCCTTTGAGGTTTTTATGAGATAGGTTCATTTGTACTCATTCAGAGCTCTAAACAATCCCCTCTACCATAGTTAGGTCTTAAGGAAAAGATCTCACTGGGGAAACTTGCAAGCCCAGTCATCTAGAGATATGAATCACAAATCTTCACTGCCCTGTTGTCCTACTGAGGAGTACTGGGAACATGTTGCTTTGCTAGACATGCAGTAGAGATTGTGATCTAGTGGAGGGAACCTGCTCCATCCCATTATTCCCACTTATAGAACAACAGTGGTAAATAACTTTGTAATTGGTAACATGAACAGACCACTTTAAGACCAGGCAGTCTGGATTTGGGTGTGAGTGCAAATTTTTGTGTGGGAGTGCCAGCTACGCAAAATCTGGGGATTTTAGATTTTTTGGGATGTCACTTTGGGTGAAGAAGACACCAAAACCACAGAAAGCTTACCATGGATGGAGCTCATTGTATTGGGATAACAGAGAGCCCTAAGTCCCAGCTACTTAATTATCCAAATCACTGGAGTGAGCCAATCTTCCAAAGGAATTTCAATATAGCCTGCTCCTTGCATCATATTGCATCCAAGTTGCTAATATCTCTGTGAGTTTTGATGTTGGCATCAGAAGGTTGCAGACAAAAATTAACACTCATATCACATTCCCAAATGGACCCTAAATGGTTTGTTGACTGAAGCATTGACAGGATGGAGTTGTCCTGTCTTGCCATCAGGAATATCAACTAAGTTCATGACAACTATTACAGGATTGCTTCCTAGATGTCAGCCTTTATAAGCTATATAAGATACAGCTCAATTTCTATCATGCCAAAATGTGCATACTCTGTTTGGGGATCTTTACAATATTTGCTCTTCATAAATTCTCCATTCTCCTTTTCTCTGTTTAATCTCAATTGAAAGAAGGAAAAATATACTATAGTCTCATTTATCTGAACATCCTAGGGACTTAATGTGTCATTAAACCAGAGGCCTATGAAAGTTTAAAAGGAAAAAGTAATATTTTCCCCCTAAGAATTACTGATTAATTTTACTATTTTGGGGCAATAGAGGACAAAAGTATCTTAACTGTCACTCAATTTTTGAAGATTTTAATGGGACAATCTTTCCAGTTGAGAATCCCATGTTAATTTACATTTATAAAATTCCACCTTTACATTTATAAAATTCCACCTTCACAAACAGAGTGATAAGCATTTATCTAACATTCTTAAAGTAACCAGGATGTGTTTAGTACATAAACTACATTCTTCCTCAAATCTCAACGTTTAGAAAAATATTATCTCAATTTCATAGATGAAGACATTAAGGGCAAAGGGTTTAATTTTCCAAGAGCATTAAATTAGTAATATGTCAATTTGGATTTCAATCCACATGTCTCTGACTCTATCATATCATCACAGGCTTGTGGTCTTCTGCTTGTCAATTAGCATTACTCAGAAGGGTTAAAAATTGCTCAAAGTCACACACAGTGATTATTAGAATCAGACTCCAGTTTAGGTTCTCCCACTTGAAAATGTTTATTTTGTGTTCTTCCACCTGTTTTACTGTTGCCTTTACTCTATGCCTGAATCTGCTCAGTCATTATCCTCACATTGAGGAGCCTTCCAGTCTTATGATTCTTGAACATAGATCACAAATAACCCTAGAAACTGTTTCCTTAAAACACTGATCTATGTAATTCCTACTCCATGCCCTTCTTGGATGAGACAATCTATAAAACCTTGACATTTAGTTAGATTTTGAAAATTTTATTATTCATCTGGCTAAGGAGTTTATAAACTTGGATGATTGTATGCACTATTTTGTTATATTTGGTATATTTGGGACAGGAAGTTTCTTTATTGATTATTTTTATTTATTATATTACTGTATTCCCTCTCAAATTTCCTTAGTGGCTCAAATACTGTTAGTTTATTTCTTAGCTTAAAATTTTATTCACAACTAAAGTGAAAAATTCCCCTGAAAGTGACTTTATGACATTGAAAGTGGCAATCTCTTAAGAAGCAAGTACAACCTAATATAAGGAAGTCTGTGAACTCATCATCTGCACTCCCTGAGAGGAGGAGTTGATTTTGAGGCTAAGAAGCTGATGAGAACCAAAAAGTGCTTCATCAGTGAGTGTGGAGCTCTGCCAAGAGACAAAGAAGAGGGCTGAGGAGCCACACAAATCACATGGCTGCTGGACACTGAACAGGTTCTATGGATAAGCACACTTGTTTACAATGGAGAAAGCTCTAATGTTATGGTCACGTATATTATTATTATCAAGCCCCATGAAGAAGAGTACAAATCATCCCACAGTCTATGATGCCTTTCACCTGCACTTCCCACACAAATACTTCATCAAAATTTAAAAGTGGTGGCCAGATCTTAAAATAATACTTTTTTTTTCAGTATTCTCTTTATTGAATTTTCCAATTATGTCCAGAAAAAAATATTGAGTACAATAAAATTCTGAAATGAAAATTAATTTGAGAGAGTTGATGTGCAATGGGAAGATTCCAGTGAAAGAAGCAGTGCTTGCTATCTAGCTATCCTTCTGGCTTGTTATCTGCTACACAATTGACTGTGCTGGTCTCAGTCATCTCATTTATAAATGAGTCTTCCTGCAATTATTACAATTAGATTGTCATACTTGGATTTGAAAGACCTGGTTCTAACATTTTATGACTCTAATTTTCTCTGTTTCCTGAGCAAAACTATTTGTTGTGCACACTCTTGAAATGCAAAAGAAAATCTATAGGTGTTAATATGGTCTTGTCTTGCTTTTGATGCAAATAATTTATTATAAAAGCTTCAGAAGTGAGTACATAGTGAAATTAATCAGTGAGAACAAAGGGGACATTTCTGCAGTTGAATCAAAGCTCACATCACAGCATACAGCTAAATTCTGCCTTTATTCAGGGTACTTATTACATCTCCAGAATTGGTTTAAACAATTCTTAAGGGGACATATCACACAACAGGTGTTCCAGAACCCAGGAGATTAACCAGTATAAGTAAGTCCTTAAGAACATCAGACATGTCAATGGTCGAAAGTGATCACAAGAGAGGAAGAATGGGAGGCAGGAGAAGAAGATGAGAGATTATGAGTCTTCATTCCAGAAAGTGATTTATCCTAAGCAGAGTTATTTTCAGTAATGAGCTTTTATATTCAATTATATTCATTTTAAATACACTGATTATGTAAAGCACATCCATGTTGGCTTACTCCAGCTCTTAAATCCCCTAAATCTATCTAATACCATTCGTCTCCTTAAATACAAAGAAAAATCTCAGCATCTGCCTGTACTCAGCAATCACATACTCAACATCCGCTTACCTGAATTCAATCCTTTTTATCTTAAAATGTATTATATTTAAAATGTACAAAAACATAATAGTAACAGACTTTGCCAAATTGTTCACTATTACTGTTATCTCAAATTTCACATCTTACAGCAGTGCATAAAAGTTTCTATTGCTCTATACTTTCATTGATATTTGTTAATGTCAGAATGTTTTGGTCAATAAATTAGGTAAAAATTTAAAAATGTGTATCTTGTTTAGTTTGCAGTTCTTTGCTAAATATAAAGAGAAATACTTTTACATGTAATTGGTCATTCTGGTTTCTTGCTTTTTTAATATGTGTGCTAATTTTCTAATCAGTTGTTTACTGTTAATCTATTAATTACAAGGAGGGATATACACGCACACACACACACACATCCTATATATATAGCCTTTACTATTTTTAGGCGAGATCGGGTACATTCAAGGTGGTATGTCCATAGACTAGCTTTTTACTATTTTTATTTTTTTTTTTTATTTTTTTATTTTTATTTTTTTTTTTTAAATTTTTTTTTTTTTTAATTTTTTATTTATTTATGATAGTCACAGAGAGAGAGAGAGGCAGAGACACAGGCAGAGGGAGAAGCGGGCTCCATGCACCGGGAGCCCGATGTGGGATTCGATCCTGGGTCTCCAGGATCGCGCCCTGGGCCAAAGGCAGGCGCCAAACCGCTGCGCCACCCAGGGATCCCTTTTTACTATTTTTATATGCTATGAATATATTCCCTAAATTTGAGACCATTTTTCACCTTTTTTCATCTTTTTTGTGCTTTGAAGTATGAATTAAACACCAAACATATTAACATTTATGTTACATATGACTATCTGTGCACTAATTAAGTAATTCTTATTCATTTTCTTGTCATAAAGATAAACGCTCACATTATCATCTTTTCTTACAAATTTAGCTTTTTTATTTAGTTTAACCCAAATGAGTTGATTTTTCCATGTAGTTTGAGTTTGAGTTAGTCTTTATCACAGAGAAAATCTGTCCACAGCACAGTTTTCTTACATCTCTTCCTTTCCTTCAAAGTATTATAGTGCATGATTGGCATGTGTCAAGATCTGAACACGTATAGGATTTATTGGGTACCCTCATTCTGCTTATATTATGCATTTATCACTGCACCAACGCCTAACTTTATTGATTCCACTGGTCAATACCAGGTAAGGCACGTTATGTGTAAGAATTATAATTGATATTGTTTTTACACTTATGTACCTGGATATTATTACCATACCTACTACATCAAATAAACTGTCCTTAAATTGTCAATTTTTCCTTTGCAGACAATTGAATCTCCACAAGAACAATGAAATAAATGAGTATTTTTTCTATTACTTGAGACCACCAGTACAATAAATAGGATTAATGATAACAGATGTATATTAATTTTTATGAGGGCAGAGGGGCAGAGAGAGAGACAGTCTTAAGCAGGCCCTGTGCCCAGTGCAGAGTCCAATGCAGGACTCAATCTTATAACCCTGAGATCATGATCAGAGCCCAAATCAAGAGTCAGACACTTAACCAGCTGAGCCACCCAGGTGCTCCTCATATTTTATTTTAAAGAAATATTCCTACTGCCTTACCACTTTGGGTGATATTTGCTTTATTTTTTTTTTCATATCACATTCGTCTATGTGATAATATACATTATCACATTAAGGCCAGTTTTTTTTCTACACTCAATTTTCTATTATGTATTTAGATCAACATCTATACATTTATTTTGTAGATTTGCATTTTGTATTACTTTTTCTATTTTGATTTTGATTTAGTTTTTTTCACTTCTTTTTTTGTTCCTTTCCTACATTGACCATTGACCCTTGTTTGCTTGTATTACTCTATCCTTCTATTGATTATCTTGAATGAAGATGCCACTTCAAAAATCTAAATTTATCCATTGCATCATACAACTTTCAAAATTTTCAAGAACTTCAGAATGGCTAACATTCTACCATCCTTTTCATGTATTATGTGGTATCATTGCTCTCTCTATATATTTAGCCTTTTTTGTTTTGTTTTGTGTTATCATGGATAAACACATATTGATGTATAAATCTTCACACTTTTTTACACTGACTCTTCCTTCTTGCAATTAAGGCTTTTCTTTTGGAATATTTTACCTTCTTCCTGAATAAATATTTAGAGTTTTCTCTATTGATGGTCTACTGGTGGTAAATTCTCAATTTTTATATTAAATAGTAATGAATATAAATCAAAGTTCACAATGTTATCTCAAAACTTTGAAGTTATTTTCCCAATGTGTTCTGACACATACCTGTACTGTAATGATATCCTCTTAATGATCATTTGCCAGTCACTTGTTTTTTTTTTCTCCTTCCTAGCTTTCCTGGATTTTCAATAACAATATGTTTAGATGGGAGTTTCTGTGGATATTTCTTTGTTGATATTCACTAGACTTCCTGAGTTTGAAGTTTGACACCTTCCATTATTTTTGGTACATCCAGATTATCTCTTTGAAAATTACCTCTTATTTTGCATGGTTTTTTTTTGCAATCATATGCCATCTTTTGGGCCATTTCATTCTACACTTTGTGCTTCTTAAAATTACACGATCTTACATACTTATCTTGTAATTTGCATTACTCATCAAGTCTATTTTTCAATGTGTTCTTTGCTTTTGTTTAATACCATTTGATTTGTTCATTGAGTTTTCTAATTCACTGATTCTATTTTTTCTTTCTGGAAAACCTATTAATGATTTTGTTTTTAAGAGGTTTGGCCATTTTTGATGATTTCCTATTTCTTGAACACATATTCAATCCTGTATATTTGTTCTCTTCAAATGTATTTACCATAATTATTTTATATTTTTAAAATTTGCATAGTTTTGAAGATTTAAGTCTGAAGTTTATTTCTCTTAGATTTCAATTATGATGGTAAGTAACTTTGTTTATGTGTATGTGTGTTAACACCAAGCTCAGCAATCTTGATATTAATTTATGGGCTTGGAATTTTCCTGATCATTCAAGTGCTATAAATTGAAACACTAAATCCAGATGAGGGAATAGCTGTGTTTTTAATTCCAGGGACTGATTTCAATATATTTTCCATTTGAATTGTAGGACAAGAAGAGTTTCTTATTGCCTTACTTTGCCACTGAAGGCTGCGGAGGTGGGTTGAGCTGGGGGAGCCCTTTCCTACTCTTTCTTAGAATAATGAGCTTTTCAACATCTATCTTTAGGTGGAGTTTTCTCTTTCAGCTTTGGACTTTTGAAGAGTCCAAGGAATTATTTACATTCCTGGAGTGGTAGTTAAAAAACAAGTTTCTCTTCTTTGATATGGCAAATGCCTTTAGGTTTACTCCTTAGTTTTCATTTTCTCTTTTAATTTATTCATTTTTTTCTTTTTTCTCACCTGGAAGTTATATTACTTTTGCTTTTTGTTTAATTTTCCTTTTTTTAGTGATTACAAGATATATAGTATCTAGCATGTCTATGTATTTGTCAGCAGGAATCCCACCCCTCTCCCTCTCCACCAGTACTCAAGTCTTTCTTTTTCTAGCAATGGAAGTCTACAGATTTGGTCCCTATTTGCTTTCTCTTTACTTTGTATCTCTATTCTCTCTGACACAGCAGACCATTGTCCATACCACAGTTTTATTTCCCTTATGTGTCCACATCTTATAAAGCTCTGTATTTAGAATTTAGTTTATATTAGGTACTGGCTTCCCTCGTCCTTTTTTTTTTTTAAGATTTTATTTACTTACTCATGAGGGAAACAGAGAGAGGCGGAGACATAGGCAGAGGGAAAAGCAGGCTCCCCTCAAGAAGCCCAATGTAGCACCCAATCCCTGGACCCAGCATCACAACCTGAGCTGAAGGCAGACACTCAACCAGTGAGCCACCCGGGTGTCCCTTGCCTCCATCTTCCAATCAACAATTATTTTTGTGCTTTCAAGACCCTGCATCTGAGGTACTCAACCTCCCTATAATATAACATAAATAACATAAATTCAGTCTATACTCAATATTTAACACAATGCTTTTTCTGACTTCCATAGATCCCATCAGTCATATGGCCTATTATATGCAAGTGACAATTTTTTGTGGGATTTGTTTACCAGTTATACTACTGGACATAAAATAAGGAGGCAGACAATACCGTTCATGGTAGCTAATTTTTTGGGGGGACTGGGGCTGGCAAGCATAATTATATTTGATACAATGTAAGCCATGTAAATGAATATTTCAGTAGAATATTTTAAGAAGATATAAAGTAGGTGTACAATAGTAAGGATAATAATAATTTACATTTATATAAATAATTTATTTACATTGGATATTTATTTGTTACAACAACCACAGAAATAGACATTGCTAACTTTATTTTTTGATCCATTTTTACAGCTTAGTAAACCAAGGCACATAATAGAAGTGTGATTTGCACCCATTCACGCAAGCTATAAACTTTGGGCAAGATTTAAACCCAGGTATTCTGGCTTCAGAATCTCAGTCCTCATACCTACATTACCCTGTTATGCTCAGACAAATATAAACAGAATTATGTAAAAGAGAAATGAATAAATCAAATTACATAAGATAATGAAAAAAGCAAAGGCAAATTGTATGTTCATTTGGCTGTGTCTCTCACAATGATTAACAAACCTGAGCACATCAACTATGAACCCAAATCTATCTTCTTCTTAACTTTCCTGCCTTTTCTTTACTTTTAATTGGTAGTGCCATCCATTTAACCACTATTATCAGAAATCCTGAGATACTATGTATTTCTCCCCTTAGCCACTTCTTACAGTCAATCATTGTCTCTGATTTCTGCAGAATTTATATCTGAATTTTTCTACTGTCCCAAGACTTAAATCAGGTCCCCATCTTCTCTTGCTGAATTTTCATAATAGGTTTCTGGATGATCTTCTAATCTCTAAACTCATCTGCTCATTCAAGTCTTCCTACTCTTATGAAGGGCATGATCACAAATGCACATCTTACTTTTCTTTTTATTATCTGCCAGTGACTTTGTAAAATGATGAATAATAAAAACATAGTTTAGTTCCTTTTTCACTATTATCCCTTCCAATATCCCAGGAGTAATTTTGTTCTTGCCAAATGTCAGAATAAAGTTATCTATAAGCTTTTGGCTACAAAGATCTATGAATATACAAGCTTCTAACATTGCATATGAACTACCCTCTGAGTAAAACATCCTTTTTCACCATTGCTGTGTGTCTGTGAGTAAGGAATTTTTCACTTTTTAAAGAAATCTACTTGGCGGATAAAAACAGTAAATAATTTAATTATTTGTTAAATACATGATGAAATGAATAGCTGCATGAGAAAGGAAGGATAGAAGGGAGGGAGGGGGAAGAGTAGGAAGGAAGGAAAGGGTAAAGGAGAGAGAGAAAAGAAAGAACATGTGGATAGAGAGACTGCAGAGAATAAGATGTGAAAAAAGTGAGAAAATAACTTCTAAGAACTAACTTTGAGGAGACAGGTTAAATTAAGCCTGTTTCAAGAGATGCTTAGTAAAGACATCAAAGAGCCTAAATATCTTCAGATGTTGTTTAGCGTGCAAAATAGGTGGTATTGTGACTTCATTCCAAAGATTATCCAGAAAGGAATATTTTCTCTATTCATTTCTGGATTGACATAGAAGGCTGGCTAATACGGAGTTGGAATCAGGCTGCCTGAAATACATAAAATAAAATAGAAACTTCAGCATTAAACTAAAACATTGAATACTCTATGAAATATGGGCAATTGGGGACACATGGGTAGCTCAACAGTTGAGCATCTGCCTTTGGCTCAGGGTGTGATCCCAGTCTAGGGATCCAGTCCCACATCGGGCTCCCTGCAATGGAGCCTGCTTCTCCCTCTGCCTGTGTCTCTGCCTCTCTCATGAATAAATAAAAAATCTTAAAAAAAAAGAAATATGTGCAACTGAAGATTATATAGCTGTACATAATTTGTTGATAGGTGTTCCTCAAATGTAGTATATTTTACAATTCTCTACAGAGGGGAAAGGGCTGAAAGGAAAGTACAGCCTAAACCACAATTTGCAAATCAGGTATTAGAACAAATGTTCCCCCACTCATATTGCAAAAATCATCATATAAACTTTCACCTAAAATTTTAACTTAAAATGAAGTGCTATCCTGCTTCTATTTAAAAAAATAACCTGCAGAAATATATTATATTTAAAGAAGATATATAGACTCTATATTCACATTCGTGCTCCTCATGTTATTTACATACCACATTCGATTACCTAAACCCTGCTTTTGTAACTTAAGCAGTTTAAGCCTATGCAGAAATTCCTTCAGCTCGACAGTTCTTCCAGATTTTTATTGAGTAAAGAAGAAACAGCTATATGAAGCATGATGTTTTATAGTCTGAAAGAACTATTTTGAAGACATTGTTGAATATGTTTCTCAGTGATGATTTATAATCACACACAGTCAATTCATTTTATTAGGAAAACTGGTGCTTCTCTTGGAAATGTTTGATGCGCTCTTTTCATTGCATACTGACAGCACAATATTTGCCTTCTGAACCAGGAAGCTCTGAGTTAAATTTAACCAGTGCTTAACTCTAACACCTATTACTGCATTAGTGTAAATAGTGTGAACCTCCTGAAATCTAAAATACTGCTGAGGCCTCCAGTATGGGATTAAAAGGGAAGTGTCCACTGTTTTAAAACTTTTGGATCTCACCTTATGTCACTTGAACTAGGAGGATTTCAATTATTCTTTCAAACCAGGTGTGTAGTTACAATTTTGTTTAAAGCATGTAACACTTTTGTAACTATTAAAAAGTCTTGTTAAAAATTAACAGTTTGAAAATCAGTGATGTTGATGATTGATATTTTTTTCCTCTGTTCACTAGTTTTTGACTCTACTTTTCTCAAGAGCCTCACCAAATCCGCATCAATTACTACAAATCATTGTCTCAAATGTTTTATGGTTGTAAGTACATTATAATAATTTAAGACTATTGTCTTAAGAAACAAATTCCTTTGATTGCTGTGATTATAGAAATGGAAATATGTGGCAAATGGTGGGATTTTTGTTTTTGCATTTGTTTCATGGATGAGAAAAAGTAGTTGAACAGCAGCTAAAATAAGATTTATTTAAGTCCAGTTAGGATAGTTTTGTTTAGGAAATAATAAGTTGGACTAAGAAAATCAAGGAATATTTCATTGAATGCAAATTAAGGACAATCACTATGTAAACAATAAGGGAAGTGTAAATGCATAAAATGTGAAGTTCCCTATTGCAAAAATACCTGGTCCACAGGGCAAGATTTAGTTTGTTATATATATAATCATAATAAGTGCATCGTAAAATTTTCTATCTGATGTTTCTACAAGCCCAGGAATGCCAGCAAATAACAACAGTAGGAGAAAGGTACAGAACAAATTCTCTTAAAGAGTGCCCAGAAAGAATTAACTTTGCCAAATTTCCATCTCCAGAACTGTTGTTTAAGCCAAGAAAAAAAAAAAAAAGAGATAAAGTGACATAAAGAAAGTAAAAGAAAGAAAGAAAGAAAGAAAGAAAGAAAGAAAGAAAGAAAGAAAAGAGAAAAGAGAAAAGAGAAAAAAGAAAAGAGAAAAGAAAGGAAAAAAACTGAATAGGATTTAGACAGACCTAAAGGAGAAAATTTTGTAGGAAAAATGAAAACCTGAAATAATACAGGAGAGGAAAAAATTACAAGGTACTGCCTAAAGACATTGAGTACACTAATTTGCATAGAGATTATATGTTGAATGTAGGTGGAGAGGGTAAGATAGAAAAGTAATTTGAAGCCACATTTCCAAAGAGCCTTTACTTTTCACATAAAAGGAACCAGAGTATGTCTTATTCAACTCTACTGTTTTAGCGAGATAATGCACAGTAAGAGAAGAAAACTTGGAAAAACCCAAAATAGCATGTGTAGATACATATTTCTTTACACACATTGCAAATATATCACCCATAAGCCACGCATACTGTTCCCATTTTGACACAGGTCATTTCATTATACGTGTATGAGCCTTTGTGTGCACGTGCGTGCACACACACACACACACACACACTGGCACACACAACACACTCACACAAAGCAGAAACAGAGGGTGATGCTGCTTTGGCCTATAGACTAATTGTCTGAAGACTAGGAAACTCTTAGCAAGGAAACTCAAGTTTGACATTTTTAACACAACTTAATTACTCAGGAGTCATCCACATTTATTAGCATATTTGGATAGTCACCACAATCCTGTAACTTAAAGCAGAATTATTATGCTCATTTTTCAGAAAGAAACATCAAAATGTGAAGCTTGTGAAATTTACTCTTTTTGTTTTTTTTCTATTCTAGCTTCCTCAAGATTTTGAAATGATTCACAAAAAATTCCATTTTCAAATAGTGAAAATAATTGCAAAGCCAAAGTGATGCAAAGAGCAGCAATAAATGCCAACATTTATATATTGCTTTATATTTCTCAAAGCACTTCACCACACATTAAAGATCATAAAATTTTTAAATTGTGGGTCACATAGATTTGTTACCATAAACTCACCCATTTTCTACTTTGACAGGAAAGTTAACCTTGAAACAAGTCAGTGATGATAGCTTTGCCCTTTTGTGATGAAGCACAGATTTAACAATATCTCAGTACAGGTGCACACTGATGTCAGAGAAATAAAGTAGATGTAATGTGTTAATAGAAGCAAAGAAATAATCCATATACTTTACTATAAGGTAGCATTTTAACAAAGTAACAAATTTAATTCCATCCTGTATGATTTACTTTGGCAATTCTGTATGAAGAAGACAGATATGTTTTAAATGTTTATGACTGAATATCAAATTAACCATGGCTATAGAGAAGGAAAAAGCCATAAACTTACTAATGGTGGAAATTTCTAAGTATGGGAATAATCTATATAATAAATGAAAGCAAGCTTTCAACAAAATAAAATTATAATGATCCTTACTATTATTCGTATGATAATGACTTCTCATTATTTATTAAAATTTTGCTTTAGAACTTTGCTAAGCATTTTACATAAATTGTGTTATTGAATCCTTAAAACAATGCAATGACTTTGGATTTAAAAATTAAAAAACAGTTTTAGAGGATAATTTGACCAAGGTAGACAGAAAAAGGGAACAGAATAAAAGTTAAAAACATATGTGTTGGACACTGAAACTTGTTTTGTGTTCATATTCACTAAAGTGAGAGGCTAACCTCAAGGCCCTAAATTTTGAAAACTGAAGCTAGGTTTCCTGAGAGTTCCCTCCTACCAGCAAGGAGGGTCATGAATCATATTTATACATTCAGCCACAGCAGTCAGTGAGGGAGTAAAAATCAGCCCCACCCCTGCATCCTGACAATGTAACAATGTACACTATGCCCTTCTCTTTGTGTCTATAATGACACTCATGTATGTATCTTGCTGTTTATTAAACACCAAGGTCAGTTCCACTGGATTGTTCACCTTTCCAATCTTTTCCTCTCATACTGGAAATTGCCACTCAACTCCTATATCCAGGTTCATTAAAAACTGATTATTTCCTGAAACTCATAAAGTAATGTGTACCTGCTAAAAGAACAAACAACAAAAAAGATATAAACATGGGTTAATTTGTGGACTCTATTGTGTTCCATTTATCTATATTTCTGTTTTTTGTATTGGTGCCATAGTGCTTTGATTATTATAGTTTTGTGGTATAGTTTGAAATCAGTATGTGTGATACCTTCATGGGTTTGCTTAGGCTAACTACTGTTTCATTTTATTCTAAAATTTTATAGGTTCCAAAAAATGTTCAAATCTTTGTTCCATGTGAACTTCTTTTATTAGAAATATGAAGTGGAAAGCCAATTTTTTTTCATATGGCTAGCCAGTTGTCCCAACACTATTTCTTGAATAATCCACATTTTTAAAAAATAATTTAAGATGGCACTTTCATCAAATACACAATTCTGTATATATTTATACCCAACCTTTAGGTAAAAACTTAATAAGAGAAGGGGAAAAACTGTGTTACAATTGAAAATAATGTTATTCCATTGCTTTTTTGAAATTTCCAGTTAGGCAGAAGAGATTAAATTAGGACTGAAAATATTTGGGGATGGGCTATGTGACCTAGCTTCCTCTCCTCCGCAGATTCCATTTGTCACCATTCAAGATTGTTATGTACTATTAACTATATTTGCTATGCTGTGCATTGCATCCCCATGTCTTATTTATTTTATAACTGGAAGTTTGTACCTTTTAATCCCCTTCTCTTATTTTGCTCTACCCTCACTTCTCTCCCTTCTGGCAACTGCTAGATTGTTCTCTGTATCTATGGCTTATTTCTGTTTTGGATTGTTTGACTAGTTTTGTTTCCAGATTCCACACATAAGTGAATCATTCAGTATTTACCTGTCTCTGACTTATTTCACTTATTTCACTTTGTATAATACCCTCTAGTTCCACCCATGTTGTTGCAAATGACAAGATTTCATTCCTTTTTTTTTTTATGGTGAGTATTATTCCATTCCAGTGTGTTTGTGTGTGTTTGTATGTGTGTGTATACACATAAGAATATATATGTGTGTGTGTGTGTGTGTATACACATATGAATATATATATATGAATGTTCATATATATATATAAGAATATATATATATATTCTTTATCCATTCATCTGAAGTTAGGACACTTACGTTGCTTTCACATCTTGGCTATTGTAAATAATGCTACAGCAAACATAGGGATGCATGTATCTTTTCAATTAGTGCTTTTGTTTATTTAGATAAATTAGATAAGTTTCCAAAGGTAGATTTGCTGGGTCATATGGTATTCTATTTCTAATTTTATGGGGAACCTCTGTTTTTCTCGTTAGTGGCCATACCACTTTTTGTGTGTGTGTGGCCACACCATTTTGCCCTTCTACCAACAGCATACCAAGATTCCCTTTTCCCCATATTATTGCCAAGACTTATCTCTTGTCTTCTTGATAACAGTCATTCTGACATATGTGAAGTGATATCTCACTGCAGTTTTGATTTGCGTCTCCCTAATGATGAGTGATGTGAGCATTTTTCCATGTGTCTCTATCCATGTGTCTTCTTTAGAGAAATGATTATGCAGGTTCTCTGCCCATCTTTTTAATTGGATTTTTTGATATTAAGTTGTGTGAATTATTTATATATTTTGGATATTAACATTATAACTGTAACATTTATGTATATCTTTTCCTATTCAGTAGGTTGTCTTTTCCTCTTGTTCATGGTTTCTTTCGCTGTGTAAAAGCTTTGTTAGTTTGATGTAGTCCCATTTGTTTATTTTTGCTTTTGTTACCCTTGTCTGAGGAGACAGTCAAAAAAATATATATTGCTCAGACCAATGTCCTATAGTTTACTGCCTATGTTTTCTTCTCAGAGTTTTATGTTTTCCAGTCTTATGTAAATGTTTTTAGTTCTTTTTGAATTTATTTTTGCATATGATGTAATAAGTGGTCCAGTTTCATTCTGTTGAATGTATTCCCACCACCATTTATTGAAGCAATTGTCTTTTCTTCTATTGTATGTTTCTGCCTCTTTTTTCAAAGCTTAATACAAAACAACAAAAAAAAGATATAAACATGGGTTAATTTCTGGACTCTATTGTGTTCCATTTATCTATATTTCTGTTTTTTGTATTGGTGCCATAGTGCTTTGATTATTATAGTTTTGTGGTATAGTTTGAAATCAGTATGTGTGATACCTTCATGGGTTTGCTTAGGCTAACTACTGTTTCATTTTATTCTAAAATTTTATAGGTTCCAAAAAATGTTCAAATCTTTGTTCCATGTGAACTTCTTTTATTAGAAATATGAAGTGGAGAGCCAATTTTTTTTTTCATATGGCTAGCCAGTTGTCCCAACACTATTTCTTGAATAATCCACATTTTTAAAAAATAATTTAAGATGGCACTTTCATCAAATACACAATTCTGTATATATTTATACCCAACCTTTAGGTAAAAACTTAATAAGAGAAGGGTAAAAACTGTGTTACAATTGAAAATAATGTTATTCCATTGCTTTTTTGAAATTTCCAGTTAGGCAGAAGAGATTAAATTAGGACTGAAAATATTTGGGGATGGGCTATGTGACCTAGCTTCCTCTCCTCCGCAGATTCCATTTGTCACCATTCAAGATTGTTAAGTACTATTAACTGTATTTGCTATGCTGTGCATTGCATCCCCATGTCTTATTTATTTTATAACTGGAAGTTTGTACCTTTTAATCCCCTTCTCTTATTTTGCTCTACCCTCACTTCCCTCCCTTCTGGCAACTGCTAGATTGTTCTCTGTATCTATGGCTTATTTCTGTTTTGGATTGTTTGACTAGTTTTGTTTCCAGATTCCACACATAAGTGAAATCATTCAGTATTTACCTGTCTCTGACTTATTTCACTTATTTCACTTTGTATAATACCCTCTAGTTCCACCCATGTTGTTGCAAATGACAAGATTTCATTCCTTTTTTTTTTTTTTTATGGTGAGTATTATTCCATTCCAGTGTGTTTGTGTGTGTTTGTATGTGTGTGTATACACATAAGAATATATATGTGTGTGTGTGTATACACATATGAATATATATATATGAATGTTCATATATATATATAAGAATATATATATATATTCTTTATCCATTCATCTGAAGTTAGGACACTTACGTTGCTTTCACATCTTGGCTATTGTAAATAATGCTACAGCAAACATAGGGATGCATGTATCTTTTCAATTAGTGCT
The DNA here is from genome assembly GCF_018345385.1 of Vulpes lagopus. Lineage (NCBI taxonomy): Eukaryota > Metazoa > Chordata > Mammalia > Carnivora > Canidae > Vulpes > Vulpes lagopus. The sequence continues at coordinate 92,762,703 of NC_054828.1, read as the reverse complement.
TTTGTTTATTTAGATAAATTAGATAAGTTTCCAAAGGTAGATTTGCTGGGTCATATGGTATTCTATTTCTAATTTTATGGGGAACCTCTGTTTTTTCTCGTTAGTGGCCATACCACTTTTTGTGTGTGTGTGGCCACACCATTTTGCCCTTCTACCAACAGCATACCAAGATTCCCTTTTCCCCATATTATTGCCAAGACTTATCTCTTGTCTTCTTGATAACAGTCATTCTGACATATGTGAAGTGATATCTCACTGCAGTTTTGATTTGCGTCTCCCTAATGATGAGTGATGTGAGCATTTTTCCATGTGTCTCTATCCATGTGTCTTCTTTAGAGAAATGATTATGCAGGTTCTCTGCCATCTTTGCCCATCTTTTAATTGGATTTTTTGATATTAAGTTGTGTGAATTATTTATATATTTTGGATATTAACATTATAACTGTAACATTTATGTATATCTTTTCCTATTCCGTAGGTTGTCTTTTCCTCTTGTTCATGGTTTCTTTCGCTGTGTAAAAGTTTTTTTAGTTTGATGTAGTCCCATTTGTTTATTTTTGCTTTTGTTACCCTTGTCTGAGGAAACAGTCAAAAAAATATATATTGCTCAGACCAATGTCCTATAGTTTACTGCCTATGTTTTCTTCTCAGAGTTTTATGTTTTCCAGTCTTATGTAAATGTTTTTAGTTCTTTTTGAATTTATTTTTGCATATGATGTAATAAGTGGTCCAGTTTCATTCTGTTGAATGTATTCCCACCACCATTTATTGAAGCAATTGTCTTTTCTTCTATTGTATGTTTCTGCCTCTTTTTTCAAAGCTTAATACAAAACAACAAAAAAAGATATAAACATGGGTTAATTTCTGGACTCTATTGTGTTCCATTTATCTACTTTTCTGTTTTTTGTATTGGTGCCATAGTGCTTTGATTATTATAGTTTTGTGGTATAGTTTGAAATCAGTATGTGTGATACCTTCAGCTTTGTCCTTTCTCAAGATTGTTTTGGCTATTTGGGAACTTTCATGGTTTTATATAAATCTTAGGATTACTTGTTCCAGTTCTATGAAAAATGCTGTTGATATTTTCATAGGGTTTACACTGAGTTTGTACATGCCTTTGGTAGTATGGACATTTTAACAATATTAATTCTTCCAATCCATGAGCAAGGTATGTTTTTCCATTTATTTGTATCATCTTCCATTTATTTCTTAAATATCTTCCTTTTGAGAATATATGTCTGCAACCTCCTTGGTTTTATTTATTCCTAGGTATTTTATTCTTTTTGATGCAATTGTAAATGGTATTGTTTCTTAATTTTCCCTATGGAATATTCATTATTAGTGTATAGAAATGCAACCAATTTATGTATATTGATTTTATATTCTGAAACTTTACTGAATTCATCTATTAGTTCTAATAGTTTTTTTGGTATAGTCTATGATTTTCTGTATATAGCATATGATTGTCATATGTTGATGAATTGACTTCTAATATATAATGACCTTCTTTCTCTCTTTTGCCCATTTTTGGCTTAGTCTTTGCCTGATGTAACTATAGTAACTGTACTTTCTTTTGGTTTCTACTTGTATGGAATATTTTTTTCTATTCCATCACTTCGAGCTGGTATCTGAAGTATCTTATAAACAGGGTATAGTTGGTCTTGGTTTTGTTTTTTAATTTATTTTGCCATTCTTGCCTTTAGATTTAAAACTTAAATTTAATTCACTTAAATTTAAAGTAATTATGGGGTATCTGGGTGGCTTAGTGGTTGAGTAGACCTTGGCTACTCCTTGGCTTAGATCATTATCTTGGGGTCCTGGGATGAAATTCTATCCACATCAGGCTCCATGCAGTGAGCCTTTTTCTCCCTCTGCTTATGTCTCTCTGCCTCTCATGAATAAATAAATAAAATACTTTAAAAAATTAGAGTAATTACTAATATATAAGGACATACTTATGCCTAATTATTAATTCTTTTCTGGCCATTTTGTATTTCCATTGTTTCCTCTTCCCTTTGTTTCTGCTTACTTTTGTAAACTGGTCATTTTCCATGATGGTACACTCTTTTCCTCTTTATCTTTGTTGTATCTATTCTATGTTTTCGCTTTGTGCTTAATATGAGATTTACACACATGATCTTATAAATAGAATAGTCAATTTTAGGCTGATATCAACTTAACTTTAATAAATAAATATGCTCCACCTTTTACTCCATTTTTTCATATTTTTGATGTCACAATTTACCTTTTTTATTGTTTATTCATTAAGAAGTTATAGTAGCTATAGTCATTTTTAAAACTTTTTTTTTTTTTTTTACCACTATACTATTGTTTAAGTTGTTGGCACACCATCTTATTACAGAATTAGAGTTTTCTAAATCTGGTTGCATATTTATATATACCAATGTGTTTTATATTTTTATATGTTTTCAAGTCACTAATTTGCATTTTTTCATTTCAGTTTGAGGAACTCCTTTCATTATTTCTTGCAAGGTCAGTCTAGTGGTGATGAACCACTTCACCTTTTGTTTTCTTGGAAACCTACCTAAAAGATAACTGTGTTGGATAGAGTGTTATCAGTTGGTAATTTTTAATTTTGACAGATTGAATTATGTCATTCTACTTTCTACAGTAGGGTTTCTGCTGGGAAATCAGTGATAGCCTAGTGATAGCCTTCCCTTTAGGTTATAATCTTCCCCCTCACTTGGCTGCTTTTAAATTTCTCTTTATTTTTTATAAGTTTCATTATAATATGTCTTGAAAAAAACTCTTTTTGCATTAATGTAATAGGGTGATCTATTAGCTTCCTCAAAGTGGATGTGAGTCTCTCTCCAGGTTTTGGAAATCTCCAGCTATTTCCTTATCTAAACTTTCTCTCCTTCTTTCTTCCTTCTGGAATCCCAATTATTCCAATATTTGCATGTTTGATGGAATTCCACAAATTATTTAGGCTTTATTCACTCCTTTTCTTTGTTCTCCTAAGATTGGGAGAACATTCCTTTTTCTTTATTCTCCTAAGATTAGGTTGTTTCAAAGTTCCTATCTTCTAGCTCACTTATTCTCTCTTCTACTGAGCTATTCTATTATAGATGTTCTCTACTGCATTTTAAAAATTTAATTCATTGAATTTTTCAGCTCAAGAAGAGTTTGCTTGGTTCTTTTTTATGATTCTTATGTCTTTCTTAAATTCTTCATTGTATTCATGTATTGTTTTCCTGATTTTTCTTTCTTTCTTATCACTGTTGAATTTCTCAAAACAGCTATTTTGAATTCAGCATAATCTAGGCGACAAAACTCCATGCCTTGAGTTTGGTTATTAGGAGATTATTGTTATATTTTAGTGATGACATGTTTCTTTGATTTTTCATGCTCTTAGGCATTTTGCATTGCTGCTTTCACATTTGTAGGAGCAGATACCTCCTCAAATCTTTCCTAGTTGCCTTCATGTGGGATATACTATTCATTTGTCCTGTTATATCTGAGGTTTTTCCCAACTTTCTATGGTTATACTTGCTCCTCACTCCTCACTTTTTGCTCCCTCTTATAGCAGAGTTCTTATGCTATTAAATCTTTGGTTCTTACAACTCTCTTACTGGTTACTTGAAATCTCTTTTTTGTCTTGTAGAAGGTGGCATTACAGCGTAAGTTTGTAATTTCCAAAAAAAAAAAAAAAAAAAAGTTTGTAATTTCCCCCTTTCCTAAAGATTCTGGCCTGTTTTCTATGGAAACTCCCTATTTACTGGAGTTTGTTCTTGTTATCACACTCAAGAGTGCATACATGGAGCTAGCTACAGAGTGAGAGGAAGTGGGTTTAGAACTTGGGGTGTTGGGAATGGTCCCAGTGAGGAAATCCTTGGGTGACATTCTCCCAGAGGCTGGTAGACAGATTCCTGATGAAATCCTAGGTGCAATCAGGAGGAGCCATATTCCTTTGATGCTCTTTGATATTATCATCTGCCTCTTTTTTTTAAAGATTTTATTTATTTATTCATGAGAGACAGAGAGAGAGAGGGAGACAGAGAGAGAGAAAGGCAGAGACACAGGCAGAGGGAGAAGCAGGCTCCATGCAGGGAGGCTGACATGGGACTTGATCTGAGGTCTCCAGGATCATGCCCTGGGCTGAAGGCGGTCCTAAACTGCTGAGCCACCTGGGCTGCCCATTTGCCTCTTTCTTTATTTTCTTCTTCCAGCCAATCATGGTGGCCCATGATAGTACTATGGGTGCTGCTAGAAAGAAACGTTTTTCTCCAGAAGTATCCTACACAGCTGGGGTAGCCAAGCACTCACTTACTGCTCTCCCCTTCCTCAATGAGATAGGTTGACATCTGCTAATTCAGCCCCATGCAGTGTCATCTTGGGAATTATATTTATATTAGTATAAATGTATATATGTATTTTTTACAGGAAGTTTAGAAAACTGCTGTTATTCTATGAGTAATTGGAAAAATTAACTGGTACAGAAAAAAAAGTTTAGTCAGCTGGAGAGAGAGAAGAAAGTGAGTACCACCCAAGAGAACTGGTGGCTCCTCTGGTAGGGAACCTGGATACAATGAGGTAAAAGAGCCCTTTGAACTGGAGCCAGACCCTGCAGTCCAAGTGAGACAGGTTATGTCACCTTCTGAAGTGTCTAAGTGCCTCAGGCATGAAACCAAATTCCTATTTATTTAGTCCAGCTCTGGGGACGGGTACAGGGAAGTCAGATAGATAAGATATGAATGACATGCTCCAAAAGCATACTTCCACTCAGGAAAGCTAGATTTTTACAAACTCTCTTTCATCTGTGGTATCTTCCCAAGTCGACCCTCTCTAGATTTTCCTCAGTCACAGCCAGGAAGGGTTAGGGCATGTTCACAGCTCCTTCTGGTCTGTCTGCTTATTACCACATACACAGGTGGGAAGGATTCCTCCTGTGTCCCTTGGGGTATGGTGCTGGATCCTACAACTCCCAAGGAAGCACTTTCCTTTGTTGATGGGTGTCTAATTAGTCATTAATTAAAAATGGAAAACAACAAGAAGGGACGTCTTATGCTGCCATGTTGCAGATATTTCTCCCAACTAGTTTCTACTAGCACAGGTTTTTTTGTTTTTTTTTTTCTGGACTGATTAAGATCACTTGGATTTTAACATGATTTTAGAATAAAGTCAATAATTCCATAATGCCAGGCTTTCTTATCTGGGTACTGACTTTTCTCTGGCTGGTCATTATGAATGGCCAGTTTTAGCTCTATAATTATTATTTAATTACATGTGTATGGCCCCATCCCTGTTGGGTTGAGGGATCCCATCCTTAATCAAGCAACCACTGGAAGGTGTGCATATTTGCTTGTCATGCAACTCATAGGGTAATAAATATTTCATTTAATTCAGCCACACCTCACTCAGGAACTGAATTCCTATATTTGCCCTAAATGTTCTGCTAGAATAATCAGACAGAATTGCCCAAGAATGCCATCTTCTTTGAGGTATCCCTTTCTTGTTTAAAAGAAGTCTATTTCTAGCAATTCCTATACTTGCATCAGTTTATCGACTTTAACCAGATCAAGGTGACCTTTTATTTCTTCTGGAGAAGTAGGGCAGCCCAAGTGGCTCAGTGGTTTAGCACCGCCTTCAGCCCAGGGCATGATCCTGGAGACCCAGGATCGAGTCCCTCGTCAGGCTCCCTGTATGGAGCCTGCTTCTTCCTCTGGTTGTGTTTCTGCCCGTGTCTCTGCCTCTCTCTCTCTCTCTCTCTCTCTCTGTCTTTCATTAATGAATAAATAAAATCTTAAAATAAGTAAACTTCAGTACATACTATTACAATGTAGTATTGCTTTAGAACTGCTATGTAGTCAACAATCAAGGTAGAAGTGAATGGGGTTTGAACTACTGCAGCATCTTAATCATAGATATGAACCTCTACTGGCAGAAGTAAATATTGGATATACCATTGTTGGAATGATGAATATTCCAATCTAAGAACTCAGATAATTAGATTATGGTGAAGAACAGACTCCAGTTTTACTAGGTCTGAAATAAAGTGAAGGACTTAACAAATCTCAGTCATGAAATCTGTGAAACATCAAATATATATATATATATATATATATATATATATATATATATATATTCCTGAAGGTATTTCTGGAGATACAAGGATTACAATCTTTAACTGCTCAGGATGGAGGAGTGCTACAGTCTGTATATGCCTGTGTCAGCATTTAAAAATCTAGAATAAAGCTAAACCATGTATAAGGGTTTACAGTTATACATTACTGTATTTTGTAACTCATATTTAAGTACAGTCCAGATCTACAGAAATTTTGTTTTAGGTCCAACTGGCACTGAAGAGAAGAGGTGCTTCAGAGAAATAGAGTTACTTGGACATAAATTTTATTTTATGTATATAGAAAGCAATGTTCTCTCATCATGTAAATTAATTTTAGAGACAATAGCCATAGTAAAAGGGATACCCACCTCACTAGGTTTTATGGGGATTACAATGCATATAAATGCATGTATTAAATCATAATATAAGTTGTTTTTATTCTATCTCTCCTTGGTAACTATCAGGTCATTTCCATCTTTCTATTTGGTGAAGTTTAATATTAAAATTGTTTTATGGGACTCCTGGGTGGCTCAGTGGTTGAGCATCTGTCTTTGACTTAGGGTATGATCCCACAGTCCCAGGATCGAGTCCCCCATCGGGCTCCCTGAATGGGGCCTCCTTCTCTCTCTGCCTCTATCTCTGCCTTCTTCTCTCTCTGTGTCTCTCATGAATAAATAAATAAAGAGTTAAAAAATGTTTTATAATCTCTGAACCTACAACAAATGTTGTTCACGAAGGTAGTCTTGACTTTAAACTATAAATCTACTTGTGGAACTCTACTAAGCAGATAATCTTTGTACAAAATATCCAGAGATGGCCCTACATTTTTCTTTTCATTTCCATTTTCTCCATAGTCAGTTGGCAGTGCATTTTCTCAAATCTGAACTAGAACTATAACTAAAATATAATATGAGTTCATAAAATCACAAAAAATAACGCTTTTTCCAAAATTTATTTCACTGGAATTTAAAATAAGGACTAATTATTTTATCAGGTTTTATTTCAAACTTGTTACAGGGGAGACAAATTTTCTGCCTTGCCCAGTGATCTATACAGGGTTCAGTTTTAAATGAAATTTGAAAACAAAGAGCTTTGTACATTGTTCCAATTCCTAACCTAAAACATGGTTTAGCTCCAAAATTACACTACAGAAATCAATGGACAAAAAATAGTTCCGGCTGGCTTCTGTTTGCTTTTATCCAACCATTAAGAATTTTCTTCAACATTTTTCTCTCTGGAGAACATTATATTAGTTCCTAAGTATACAAATAATTGAGGACCTGTCCAGAAAAACAGGGGGTGAGGGTAATCACTTAAAATCAGGAGGGTAAAGTGAGATTTCTGGCTCTTTTTATATTAGGTCAAGCATTGTGAATTAATGGCTCGTCTTACTGTTTTACACATATATGCATTGTATTACCAGTCCTACCACAATGATTTGAGGACTAATTAATCTCCATGAAAAATTGGAAGTACTTGGATGAAAGTTTCTGTGACAAGGTCAAGGTGGAAGGAAGGCAGCTACACTGAAGAGATACAGTGAGTTTCATTCTCTTTTATTCAGGGAACTTCCATTTGAAGCTTGTGGAGTGAAGAATAAAATTAGAAGCAGTCATGAAAAAGCTGCTTCTGAATGTTCTCAGTATTTTTCCACTGTGTTATAATTGCATATGAGTTATGCTGCTTGCTCAGTTCCTTATACATCAGGCATTGGATTTAACAGGTGGTTTATTTTGGGAAAGTCGAGACATAATAAGACATCATTCTGACATCATTCAAAAACCTTTTATTTTGATTGTAAAGTTATGACAAGCATTAATTATTCCAGTTATTTTTTTCCTTTTCCTCAATAAAATTATCCAGAAAAACAGTCAGATTTGATTGAACTTAAGGGTTCAATCAAGAGAACTGAAGGTGAGAGACAAGAAGGAAGAATAATCCAATCTTTGAAACAGTAATGAAACTAAGGAACTATGGAGTAATAATATGCAAAAACTTATCACCAAATCATAGAATCAAGTTCATTATCTAAACCGTGCAGAAATTTGTGTTGTTTACAAGGATAATGACACTGTGATGGCTGAAACATGGAAAAAGTAAGAGTTACTTAATCCATGGAGAAATTAATTTTGAGAGATGTAATTAATTATCTGAAATATATTTCTAATTTGTCAATATTTACTTTAGTAAAAACTGTATGCAATATTTCCTTAAGCAAAATATGTGGCAGGGACAAACCAGAAAAAAAAATCATGTTGTAATGGAATTTGGATCGAAAGGTGTGATTATAATTAGATTTCATCAAAAACAATGAAAATTGCAGAGACCAGAGGAATGAGCCTTGAAAAGATATATGTGGAAGAGAAAAAATATATGATGGGTGAATAATCAAACTGAACATTAAATCTATTTGGGACCAAAATTAGAGATTGACTTTGTATATAGAGCAAAGAGTTAGGATCAAGGACACAAAAAAATCTAATGAATGCATGTCAGGAAAGTTTGGAAGGTGTGAGGGAATTGGGTTGATATCTTGATCAAGTGCTTTAAAGGACAAGGGTGCCTGGTTGGCTTGCTTCATAGAGCATGTGAATATTAATCTTGGGGTTGTGAGTTCAAGGCCCCAACTGCGGATGAAGTCTACTTACAAAAATGCTTTAAAGGTCAGATAGTGGATGCAGATTAATTTTCAACATTCAGCTTATGTCAGCAAGATGGAGGAATAGAAGTTTGCTATTTGTCATCTCCTATGGCAACAATCATTTTGCAGCCATTCACAAAGTGGCTTTGTGAAATAGTTAAGAAGTTGTGATACCCTGTTGGAACCCAACTGGAGGATAACTCTTTTGAGAAGACAGTCCCATGCACAAGTGGCAAGCTCACTGACTATGGTCTTAGGTATAGACCTAAAAAAATCAATAAAGTTACATTGGACTTGAATAAACTCATGGACCAAATGAACCTAACAGACATATATAGAACATCCCATATGATAGCAATAGAATATACATTCTTCTCAAGTGTATGCATAGTATTTGCCAGGATAAATCTGTATTAGGCCACAAACTAAGTGTGCACAAATTAAATAAGATTAAAATCATTTGAAATATCATTTCTGACCATAACTGTATCAAACTAGAAATTAACAAAGAGTGAAAATTGAAAAATTTGCAGATAAGTGGAAATTTAGCAACACATTCCTGAACAACCAATGGATCAAAAAAATAAATCAAAAGGAAAATCAGAAAGTATCTTGAGACAGATGAAAATGAAAACACAGATACCAAAACTTATAGGATATACCCAAATAAGTCATAACTGGGAATTTTATAGGAACAAATGCCTATGTTAAGAAAAAAGAAGGAAAAAAATAAGAAAAAGAAGGATCTCAACTATAACAAACTAATTTGGAATCAATTAGATTAAATTACTTGAAACTAGAAAAAGAGCAAATTAAGCCCAAAGTTAGTAGAAGGAAGGAAATGAAGACTAGAGCACCTGAGCATCTGCCTTCGGCCCACAGCGTGATCCTGGGGACCTGGGATCGAGTACCACATCAGGCTCCCTGCATGGAGTCTGCTTCTTCCTCTACCTAGGTCTCTACCTCTCTCTCTCTCTCTCTCTCTCTCTCTCTGTGTGTGTGTGTGTTTCTCATGAATAAATAAATAAAATGTTTTTTTTAAATAATAGAAAAAATAGAAAAAATCAAGAAAAATAACAATATTTTTGAAAAGAGAAACACAATGAGAAAAAAGTTTACTGGGACTGATTGGGAAAAAATGAGAGAGTGCTAAAATAATTGAAATTATTAGTGGAAGAGAAGACATTACAACAGATACCACAGAAATACAAAAAAAAAAAATCATGAGATTCCTATGAACAACATACACTGACAGATTGGATAAACTAAGGAAATGGAAAAATTCTTAGAAATACACAACCTAACAAGACTACATGATGAAGAAATAGAAAATGTAAACAGAATAATGAATAAGAAGACAATAACCACAAACCTCAAAAAAAAAAAAAAAAAAAAGAAAAGTCTAGGCCCAGAGGGTGAATTCTGACATCCATTTACTGAAGAATTAATGTCAACTCTTCTCAAAAATCTTCCAAAAAATGAAGAGGAAGCAATACTTCCAAATTCATTTTATGAGACCAGTAATACCTTTTTACTAAAATCAGATAAGTACATTATAGGAAAATAAAATGAAATTCCAATATCCCCGATACCTAAATATTAAAAATTCCTAAGGGTGCCAGGGTGGCTCAGTCGGTTAGGCATCTGCCTTCAGCTCAGGTTATGGTCCCTGAATCTTGGAATCGAGCCCCACATCAGGTTCCCCACTCAGCAGGAAGCCTGCTCTCTCCCTCTCTGCCTCTCTCCTAGCTCATTCTCCTTTTTTCTCTCTCTCTCTCAAATAAATAAAATCTTTTTAAAACATTCTAAACAAAAATATTAAAAATTCCTAAACGAAATACTAACAAAACAAATTCAGCAGCATATTAAAAGGATCATATAATGTGATCAACTGGGGTTTATCCTTGAGACTCAAAGTTGGTTCAACACATACAAATCAGTAAATGTAACACACCATGACCGGGGAATGAAGAATAAACACCATATCATTATATCAATAGAGGCAGAAAAAGTATTTGACAAAATTCAACACCCTTTCATGATAAAAACTTAACAAATAAAGTATGGAGATAATGTACCTCAACATAATACCTTGCCATATATGACAAGCCCACAGCTAAATACCATATTCAACACTGAAGAGATAAAAGTCTTTCCTCTTAAATCTGAACAAGACAAAGATGTCCACTCTTGCCACTTCTATTCAGTATAGTACTAGAAATCCTAGATAAAACAATTTGGCAAGAAAAAGAAATAGAAGGCATCCAAATCAGAAAGGAAGACGTAAAACTATCTTGATTTGCAGGTGACATGAAGTTATACATAAAAATATATGCAAAAATTTCACCAAAAAACTGTTAGAATAAAGGAACTTAGTAAAGTTGCAGGAAACAAAATAAAGTTACAAAAATAGTTGTGTTTCAACATACTAACAAAGAATTATTTGAAAAAGAAATTAAAAAAAAAAAAAAAAAAAACCAATCCCGGAAGCACCTGGGTGACTCAGTGGTTGAGCATCTATCTGCCTTTGGCTCAGGTCATGATCCTGGGATCAAGTCCTACATCAGGCTCCCCAATGAGGAGTCTGCTTCTCTCTCTGCCTATGGGCCTCTCTCTCTGGGTCTTTCATGAATAAATAAATAAAATCCTTTAAAAATTAAAATAAAAAACCAATCCCATTGATAAAAGCATTAAAAATAATAAAACAACAATAAACTTAACCACAGAAGTAAAAGATCCATCCACAGAAAACTGTAAGAAATTGATGAAAGAAATTGAAAAAGGTAAATAAATAGAAATATATCTTGTATTCATGGATTGGAACAAATAATACTGTTAAAATGTATAAAGTACCCAAAGCTATCTACCAATTCAATGCAATGCCTATCAAAATTACAATGGCATTTTTCAAAGAAATAGAAAAAAAAAGCAATTGTAAGATTCATATGCAACCACAAATAGTCAAAGCAGTCTTGAGCAAGAAAAATAATGTTGGAGGCATCACTCTTCCTGATTTCAAATTATATTACCAAACTATAAAAAATAGCAGTAGTGACATAAAAACAAACACATAGAGCAGTGGCACAGAGCAGAGAGCCCAGAAATAAAGTCACACTTATACAATCAATAACATATAAAATCGATGTCAAGAATGCCGAGATTACAAATGAGAAATGAACAGTCTCTTCAATAAATGGTATTGGGAAAACTGGATATCAACATGCAATAGAAGGATATTGGAGCTTGATCTTACATCATGCACAAAAATTAATTCAAAATGAATTGAAGACTTAAACATAAGAACTGAAATCATACAATTCCTAGAAGAAAATAGAGAAAAATTGTTTGATATTGGTCTTGGCAATAACTTTCTGGGAAAGACCAAAAGCAAAAAACAAGCAAACAAACAAATGGGACTACATCAAACTAAAATGCCTCTGCATATCATGGAAACCATTAACAAAATGAAAAGGTAACCTATAGAAGGTAACCTGCAAGAAAATATGTGAAAACAATATATCAGATATGGGTTATTATCCAAAATAAACAACTCAATAGCATATACATGCATGAATGTATGAATAAATAAATAAAATCTGATTTAAAATGAGTAAAGTGTCTGAATAGACATATTAAAAAAAAGACTTATTAAAAAAAAAAAGACACATAAATTGCCAACAGGTAAATTAAAAGGTACTCAGCATCAGTTGTTATCAGAGATATGCAAATCAAAACCACAATGAGCAGAGGCCTGGGTGACTCAGCAGTTGAGTATCTGCCTTCAGCGCAGGGCATGATCCTGGAGTTCCGGGATGGAGTCCCACATCGGGCTCCCTGCATGGAGCTTGCTTCTCCCTCTGCCTATGTCTCTGCCTCTCTCTGTGTCTCTCGTGAATAAATAAACAAAATATAAAAAAACAAAACAAAAAACCCAATCCACAATGAAATATTACATCACATATATTAGAATGTCTAGTATTAAAAAAGATAAGAGATAATAAGTATTGACATGGATATGGAGTAACAGGAACCTTGATACACTGTTGATGGGATTATAAATTGGTACAGTCATTATGAAAAACAATATGGCAGTTCCTCAAAAAATAAAAAAATAGAACTTTCATATGATCCAGTAATCACATCTTTGAGTATATATTAAAAGGAAATGAAAACAGTATCCTTTCTTTAAATTTTATTTATTTATTTGACAGAGACAGAGAGCACAAATGAGGGAGCCACAGGCAGAGGGAGAAGGAGAAGCCGACTCTGCTGAGCAGGAAGCCTGATGAGGAGCTCCATCATGACCTGAGCCAAAGGTAGATGCTTAACTGGCTGAGCCACCCAGGTGCTCCTGAAATTGGTATCTTAAAGAGACACCTGCATTCCCATGTTCATTGCAGCATTGTTCATAGCACCAAGATACGGAAAAACAACCTAAGTGTCCAAAAACAAATGAATGGTTAAAGAATATATGAAACATATATGTATAAATGTGTATATATATTATATATATAATATTCATTCATAAAAAAGAATGACATTCTGTTGTTTGTGACAATATGGTGAATCTGGAAGACACTCTAAGTGAAACAAACCAGACACAAAGACAATAACTGTATGATCTCACTCATATATGGAATCTAAATATGCTGAACTCATAGAAGCAGAGTAGAATAGGGACTGCTAAGGACTGAGAGAGTGGGGAAAATGGGGGTGTTAGTCAAAGGGTGCAAAGTTTCAGTTATAATATAAATTAGTTCTGGAGATCTACTATACAACATGGTGACCATGATTAATGATATCATACTGTATATTTAAAATTTGCTAAGAGAATAGATTATATGTTCTCTCATACACACAAAAGTAACTATTTGAAGTGATGTATATGTATGTATTATGACGTACGCTGGTAATCATTTCACAATGATGTATATATCATGTATTATGATATATATGCCATGTATCATGTATGTTGGTCGTCATTTCGCATTTCACAATGTCTCAAATCAACACATTACAAATGTTAAATATGTTCAATTTTTGTAAATTATACCTCAAAATTGAAATAGAATAAATTCTTAATTGATCTCCAAAAACAAACAAAACAATTGTATTAATCTCCTCAACATACAACATACTGGTAAAGCAGAACTGAATTTGTTAGAACTTGCTGCTATTACGGGGGAATACCACCTTGGCAGAGTGAAAGACACTCAGTGGTATCTAAGAAGTAGGGAGTCAAAGTGAATAATTATAGGATTTGATATCTGGACTCGGTGATTTAAAGTAGAGAGAGGAATTAATGGGGACTGGACAAAATTGCTGATGTGATAGTTTCACATTGGCACACACAGCAAGGTAAGGTTGTTGAAGTTAGTCATGAAAATTAAACTGTTGCTTCTTAAGTGAACAGTACTCTACAAGGAGATGGCTAGATCAGATAACTGATGTACATGAAATTCCTGAGGCAAACAATAAAGTTATTTATTGGTTTCCACTTTTGTCCTTCCCAGAAAAAGTTTGCCTGGACCAGATGACTAAGTCATGTTGACACAGGCCATCCCAATTCATGGTAGTAATAGCTAGGTTGTGTTAATGCAGGTAATCACAGCATAAAGTCTAATAGACCATGGTGATTAAATAGGTCAATCAAAATTTTAAAGTTTGATTTCCTTTGATTTATTTTTCTAATGCATACATGTGTTCTTCAACAAGTACAGTCATACTACAGTTATATTCCATTATCAGACAGAATGTTATCATTTTGTTTATGTCTGTATACTAATCCATTGAGCATGCCAGAGTTCAGATGCTATACTATTTTGGGATATTTAGAGTATTCAAATATTTCTCTAGTGTAAAGTAAATTCTGTGAACCTGTCAATAGAGCACTCTCTAGGAGTATTATTTTTTTGTTGTTGTTTAACTATATTAAAAATTATACTAGATCCAATATTTCAATTTTTTCTCAGCTTCAATGGAGGAGATGATATGATTTATTTGACAGTAGTACTGGCTTCCATATGCTGCTTCCATATGCTGTTTTAACTGAAAAGCAATCACATTACACACAGTATTACCATCAACAGTGTTCTTATTTAAGGAGTACCAACACTAAGGAGTACCAACACTAAGAAAGCCTATCAGTAACTGAAGTGTAACACAACCCATTTTTCTTTTAGGATTTGGCTGAGATAATTGTATACAAATTCTCATCCCAAAACACATAGATGTAATTATGTTCAAATACATTTATTGCAAAAGTCTAGAATGACTCCTCAATTAAAAAATACTGCTTTAATTGGAAAGGGAGGTGGGCGGGGGTTGGGGTGACTGGGTAACAGGCACTGAGGGGGACACTTGGCAGGATGAGCACTGGGTGTTATGCTATATGTTGGCAAATTGAACTCCAATAAAAAAAAATACCCCTTTAGAAGTTCTATGAATCCTCTATGACAAAATATTTATAGTTTAATACTCCACATCAAAATAAAGTTGTTATATATTAATTTTTAGAAAATATTATTTTAAATCCCTTATAGCATTAAATTGATCAAGTTATTCAGAAATTGAAAGATTCTTGGGTCAATGCATGAAGGAGCTGATAGGATGTAGTTTCCTGAGGGTAAGACAAGAGAGGAAGAGGTCAGGGAACAGTTGTAATAAGTAGAAATTATGTCAGAGAGAGAAAAGATCTTTGAAGTATGAGACAGAGATGGAGTAGAAAAAGAACTTGGGAAAACTATCCCTATACTGACCTGGGAGGTAGCGCCAATTCTGGCATTACCAGTGAGTGGGAGTTGAATGACTAGCTCTATTTATTGAATGTCTTGCTTTTAATGCATGGCACCCATTTTTTTTTAAATATTGGCAAACATGTAGAAGACCAGCCAGTAAGGTATTTGCCGTGATTTAATAGATTTGAGGTTTCAGAACAAATCATCTACAGTGGGGAGGGAAGGGGCTGGATAAAATTAGACAAAGGAGTAAATTAGGAGCAAAATATTATTGACAGCATCACATTCTGCTTCAACTTTTTCAAGATTATACTGCCTTCTCCAAAAGCACATTTATTTTGAACCTCTGAGTAATTAATAACTATATTTGGGAATAATAATTCATATTATGTATTCCTCCCCCATGTTAGGAGATTTTAGCAGCAGAATCTCATTGATATAACACATTTCTTGGTGACCTCAAATGTATAAAATAAATCTCTTGTTGCCAGGGCATTCTGGCACACACCTCAAAAGTGATGCATTAAACCAAAAACTTCCTATTTGTGTTGCAAAGGTTTCTTGGGTTAATAATGATCTCAAATCCTCTACCTGTACACTCTTTTCACAGACTGTCACATGTATTCACGTATAACCATTTGTTTTAGCTCTATGTACAATGTAAAAATAAAAGAGCCCTAACCTTTAAGTAATAAAAATCAAACAATTGCACTAAGAGACTACTGTTAATCCCGGGAACAATGGAAAATTGTAACACAGTAAAATTCTAGTAGAATGATGCCAGTCACTTGTTGGCATTCCATTAAAGGTTAACTGGGGTGAGTATTTAAATGGCATATTAAAGGTCACTTTCCTTAAACATACACTTTTTTATGAAGTTGCCATAAAATAATTTTAAATAAAATAAAATCTGTTCAGCTATAGCATGCAATCTCAAAGGCAATTCAGTGATATGACATCTCGGAATAATTAAATGACTTGCTTCAGATCATACAGAAAGTAAGGAACAGTACTAACTTTGCTCATGGATATTTTATCCATAAGATCAGATCTGTCTAAAAATGTTAATTTTTTTGATTAACAGAATTCCTTTCCTTCATGATATTTCATTTCTTGACTAATTATCTTGGAACTGAAACAAGACAGAAAATCTTGATTACATATAAGCAGGTAGTGATACAATAGGATACGTGAGAATAAATCAAACCAGAATAGGAATAATAAACCTTAGAAATGAGATATTTTATAAGAAATAAAAAAGAAGGAAGGGAAAAGAAAGAACTCCACTCAAATCAGCTTATAAAAATTTACTTTTCCTTTCTTGGACCAACTCTCAGGCTGTTCACTATGAACAAGCTCAGCTAAGGTTGTTCTTGGAAACCATTAACTAGAGACTGTTTATTCAAAAAAAATATCTCCACCAAATACAAAGATATTTCATATATGAGGAAGAGCTAAATAAAGATTTAGAATCTGGTTAACCTCAGAACAAAAGGAATGGATCTTAATGAGTTAAGACATCCAAAGCATATTTATAGTGGAATCTGTTTAAAGGTTCAATAACTAGCTCTGAGTAGATATTTCTGCCTGTCTTAAAGGTAGAACAGATGTTGCAGAATCCTATTGTGAGAATGTAGCCTTTATTGTCAACCTTGTAGCAAACACTCTATGGCTCTTGGTCATTCTTGAAAGTTTCAGAGTTTGACATGTAGAAACAAAGTAATGAATTAGTTTTCATGGAACATTTTTCCTTTCCTCTTCCATCTTCTTTTAATTTTCAGCATATATTGAAATATATGGTATTTAAAGGCAAGAAAAATATAAATTTAAAATCTACAATTTAGGATTCCTTTTACAAGATTTTTTTTTCTGTTTTCATTCAAAGTTTTAGATCATATCCTTTTGGCCATCTCTTTCTGGAAGGAAGAACTTTTCCTTATTTATAAACTCTAATATCCACTTTGTCTTTTTAATACCATTTTTTTGGACATCTTCCCATGTGATTATGTCTTTTTTTTTAAGATTTTATTTATTTACTCATGAGAGACACACATAGAGAGAGGCAGAGACACAGGCAGAGAGAGAAGCAGGCTCCATGCAGGGAACCGGATGTGGGACTGGATCCTGGGTCTCCAGTATCACACCCAAGACTGAAGGTGGTGCCAAACTGCCAAGCCAACTGGGCTGCCCTGATTATGTCTTTCCTGGCACTGTTCATTTAACAAACTCAACATTCCTATACTGAGTCAGTCCACCTATATGGAAGATGACTATTTAAAGACCTATTAGTACTGTTTGTTAGTTTAGTTATTTTCTTTTAAAAAAATCCATCCATTGAATCTGATAAGTAAAAAATTTACAATAGCAGTAGACTCTCCTGAGTATTCTGGTCACCAGGAGTTTGAGTAGCCCTTTATAAGGTTGCTATGAGGCAGTAAGGACCTTGGAAAGTTATATGCACCCAATTTTAGATGATAACCTTGAACTCAAGGACATGAGTTTGATTTGTTTGGACTAAATTTGTATGTGCTTTATTTAGAATGTTTACATCTAGATTCAGAAAGCAGATAGACCCATCAGTATTCTTTTTCGTGTGTATTTTTCTCTGGATTTGGGATGAGGATGATTGATTCATGCTTACAGAATTAGCTAGGAAACTTTCATTTTGTGTTTGTTTATTTCTTAATATGTGGTATGTGTGTAATATTTCCTTCTGGCTTTGATAAATAGTTGACTTATAATTTCTTTTGGTAACTGTAGTACTAAAATCAATGGTTACTAGTAACTATAGTTTTTCTTTTCTCTGAAGAGCAGTGATCCTTAGCAAACTTTAATCAAACATCTTAAATCATATTCTTACATCAGAGTAAAGACTGGAAACCAGTGCATCCTTTCTATCACTCCTGTGCACATCTCTTACAGCTGAGTTTCATTATGTCTTACAGATTTGGTCAGGTGAAATCCTGGAAGAAAGTCCTCTGTGCAGGACACTTTTCTTGCTATCTCTGACCAGTACAAAATTTGATCCTCTAGATGCTGTCAGGCTGATGTGTACAACCTTTCCCTAGCAGCTTTATCTGTACTCTCTGCCTGAATATATGTGCCCCTCTCATCTCATTAACTCTCATATTCTGTGTCCTCAATTTCAACTCAAGTTGAGTTTTACTTTATTCTTTTTTCAATTTTTGAGGATATTCTGGACTATATTACCTAAAAAATATTCCAAAATCTTTCTGTTTTACATAAAACAAAAGACTGTTTTTCATTCACCCAAAGTCCTCTGGGGACCTGGTGACTCTCCAAAGCCATAGTCTTCCATATGTGTATTCAGTGATTCAGGCTGTTTGGTATCTTGACTTCATATTTTAACACAAAATTTGCTCCAATTTGTTACATAAGCAAAGCAGAGGCTAGAGACTTTAGCTGACTGTTAAATGATTAAGTCTTACCATAACACACAGTACCACAACTCTCAGCGTATTGACTTGAACTAAGTTGTACAAATTCTACTCCTAACTCCATGGCACAGATGTCTCAAAGCTGTTGAGACAGGTTATTTATAAGTAGAACTTTACTATAAAAATGTAGTAATAGACAAAGTTCTAAATTTTGTAAAAGGAAAAGTTTCTACATACATATAATAGTATATTCTTTAGTAAATTCTTTTGAAGTTTCTATAAAACTAATATAAAACTATGGCCAACTTAAAATTAAACAGCTAAATGGAATAGGACAGAACCTGTTACCTAATTACAGTGCAATTGACATTGCAACTAATAGCAAAAACAGAACATGCTAAAGCTAAACTGCAGATATTTAAAGAGATTCCCATAACAGGTGGACAAAAATTATCTCTAGCAATAAAAATAACAAAATTTAATATGTATATAGGCTTTATTGTTTCTCAGGCACTACTGTATTTACATTTATTACTTTATCCTTATAATCTTCCTCTGAGATAGCTATATTATTATTATCAATTATATTTCACAGAAAAGTGAACTGAGGAACAGAGAGGTAATATACCAAAGATCAGAGAAACATTAAGTAGATGATCTAGGATTTGTACTGCCAGTTACATAACAATACAATCAAAGCTTATATGGCATGACTTCAGAAATGCTCAGAAGAAATAACTTAACTCTTTAAAGCAAGATAATGAAACATAAACCAAAATATGTCCATAGATGGAAGAAAAAAAATCACTAAAAATCACTGATTATATGGTCTTTAAAAAAAGAGAGGAGGAAGTAAGACTGACAAAGCTTAGCATTACTTCTGTAAACAGCTAAATTTCTAATCAATTCAAAACCCATTTTTAAATCACAAAACCCCATAAAATTATAATTAAGGTTGAGAAATTTACAGAGATAAAAAAATAGAGAATAAAAGTTGGGGAAAATCTTCTCAAAAATATAGAATTGCCCTAGAAATCTCAAGGACATGAATAATGTACTGAATTACAAACTACTTAGATTGAAAACAAAAATATTGTGAATGTAAATACACCAATTAACTTTGCAAGAATTAGAATTTCACTAAAGAAGTATCCTCTGAATAAATTCCAGCATAGATGATTTTGGTATCTAAGTATATTGAGAAATATCAAAATTCAAATTTATTAAAATTATTCAATAGAGGGATTTGCACTAAACAAAGAAAATGAATTCAACATAGGCAAAACTGATACAGATAACATCAATGGTCTTCTACTTACGTGTTTATGGTGTGCTGGGTATTCTGGAGGGACCTGTCTGTAAAGCAACTCTGTCATGGATAAGACACATTTTTGGTAGCATTTTTGTACTCAGAGATAGTAGAAGAGATCTCCAAAGATGCCCCCCATAAAGCATATTCTTAAGGCTTGAAAACTAAGCTGTCGGCAGATGAAAAAAGATGGATTAAGCAGAGCATAGACAGACCTACAAACCTTTGTGTTATACAGACTTGGGTTTACAACAAGGAACAGCTGAATCTGGGGCCTTCACATTAGATCTGTACTCTCTGCAAAGTAGTCTCTGGCTACTAAACTTCTGTGATTTCCAGAAGAAGAAAATAGTCTTTTTCTCCCAGCAGAGACCTGCAGGTGTCCCATAGATTAAAAACAAAAAGGATCAGTTCATCAGAAATCATCAAGCACACACAAAAAGCTGAGGCACAAGGAGAAGCAGCAGAAGAAGGACAAAGGAAAAACAATAACTAGGTACTCAAACTGAGATAAAAACCATGAGATATTTCTGAAATATTTAAGCAAAGCATGAAATCAGAGAAATGACTAAAAAATAAGAGACCATAAGGAATGAACAGGCAAATATAATGTACAGTGTGACTTACAGAAATGAAAATTGTAACTGTTAGAAATCAAACCTTAGTGGATTTACTATGAACAGATTAGAAGTTAAGAAATAAATTGTGGAGTAAATGCAAGATAGTAAAAGAGTAGGGAACCAGCATAGCATCTGGTCCCCTGAATTCAGCTAGATATCTATCCAATCATTCTGAACACCTGGGAATTCAACCTGAGCTCTAAGGAAAAAAAAAATGCTGCAATTCTGCAAAGAAGAAAGAAATCATTTTTTGCAAAGTAAGAAGTACAGAGAAGTGAATATGAGGGCAAATATCAGAAGATAAACTACAGTGAGAGGGGGCCTCCAGAAACCAGCTACTGGACTGTGGTGTAATATAGCTGCAGGGCACAAAATTGGAACTTTAGAAATCTGCTCCTGTGAGGGATATCGCTGCCTGAAAAGTGCTCAGGTGGCAAAGTGGGACAGAATCCTAGGTGGGACAGTGTGGTTTCAAGATCCTCAGGGTCACAAAAAATGGGGATGCCTGAGTATGGCAAAGTTCCTAAGCACTGGAGCAGGGAAGCCAGGCACAGTAAGCAACCCCAGAGTGTCGTCTCAGCTAGGTGTTGCCATAAACTGGGAACTGCAACACAACAAGGCTCCAAGCAGGAGCCCAGCAGGCAACAACTGCTGGGAGACCATGCTCCTTCCACTGGGAAGAGCCACTTGGGTGTGCACACAGTTAGGTAATCACTCCCAGAACAGGGTCCCAGGGCTTAGCAGGGCCACGGTAGACCCCCTCTCTCTCCCCTGGGAAGATTGGTGCAGGAGTGTACCTCATGAGTTTGCAGAGTTTGGCACACACAAAAGAGATTGACCACTTTTCCCTGAGTGTGCACTGAAGAGTGGGGACCCCAATTGTTCAACTCTGCTGGAGATTGAGGCCCCGCCATTTTTTTCTTTATTTTTTTCATTCTCTAAATTGGCACGAAAAGCCCTCAGGGAACAAAAGCCACATAAAGCAACCTGAAGCAGCTCATGTTGAGGCAAGGACAAGGGCAGTGCAACTACACCCAGACAAAGACACCTGAGAAATCAGCATAACAGGCTCCTCCCCCAGAAGACCAGCAGGAACATTGGGTTGATACCAAGTTTATGGATCACACTGAACTGAAAAACTGCTGTGCTAGGAGAAAATAGTATACAGAATTCAAGGTTATTTTTCTCATGAGGCTTTAGTTTTTCAGTTTAAAATTTTATTTTTCTCTTTTCCTTTTGTTCCTTTTCAACTAGTTTCTTATTTTATCAACTCTTTGCTTTCAAATATTTTTGAAATTTTCATTTTAAGTTTTTTAAATTTTTCATTTCATTTTTAAAGATTTCATTTAAATCTTTTTAATTTTTAATTTTTGAAATAACTTCATTTTCAAATCTTTAATTTTCATTTCATTTCAATTTTTAAAATTTTCATTTACATTTCATAGATATATTCTTTTTTTAAAAAAAGGATTTTATTTATTTTTTCATGCCTGACACACACAGAGAGAGAGGCAGAGACACAGGCAGAGGGAGAGGGAGAGAAGCAGGGTCCATGCAGGGAGCTCCATGCGGGACTCGATCCCAGGTCTCCAGAATCACACCCTGGGCCGAAGGCGGTGTCAAACTGCTGGGCCACTGGGGCTGCCCAGATATATTCTTCTTTTTTGGCTTCCTTTCACTGTACTCAATTATATATATATATGTATTTTTTTTTTCTTTCTTTACAATTTTGGGATATAGTGTCTTCTAACAAATAGACCAAAATACATTTAGGACAAAGTGCATTACCCTGTTTTATTTTGTCCACCTGTGAGATTATATTCTTTTTTACTTTTTTGTTTGTTTATTTCTGGTGTCTTCGTATTTGTTTAGTGTGTATTTTGCTGGAGTTGTGGTTGATATTTTTATTTTGTTCTCTCATTTATTCTTTTCTGAAAAAAAATGACAAGAAGGAGAAATTCACAGGAGAAGAGCCAGAGGTAACACTCTCTGCCATAGATCTAATTGATATGGATATAAGTAAAATGTCAGACCTGGAATTCAGAATAGTGATTATGAAGTTACTAGCTGGGCTTGATAAAAATCATAAAAGACACTAGAGAATCTCTTAGTGCAGAAATAAAATCTTATCAGGCTGAAATTAAAAATACTCTAACTGGGATGAAGTTTAAAATGGATGCTTTAACAGCTAGGGTAAATGAGGCAGAGGAGAGATTCAGTGACATAAAAGACAAAATGATGGAAAGGAAGGAAGCTGAGAAAAAGAGAGAAGAACAATCACTGGACCATGAGGGGAGGCTTCAAGAAATCAGTGATATCATAAAGTGAAATGATGTTAGAATTATGGGGGTCCCAGAAGAAGGAGAAAGAGAATATTTGAGCAAATCATAGCTGAGAACATCCCTAATCCCTAATCTGGGGAAAGAAACAGACATTGAAGTCCAGGAGGCATAAACAGCCCCCTTCAAAATCAATGAAACATATAATGATGAAGCTTGCAAATTTCAGAGATAAGCAGACAATCTTGAAAGCAGCTTGGGACAAGAGATCCTTCACATACAAGGGTAGGAACATTAGACTGGCAGGAGACCTAGCCACAGAGACATGACTGGCCAGAAAGGGTAGGCATGATATATTCAGGGTACTAAATGAGAAAAACATGCAACCAAGACTACTTTCTCCAGCAAGGCTCTCATTCAGAATAGAAGGAGAGATAAAGACCTTCCAGGACAAACAGAAACTAAAGAATTTGTGATCATTAACCAGACCTGCAAGAAATATTAACCAGTATGTTGTAAGAGAAAAGGGAGCCCAAAAGTAACACAGACCAGAAAGAAACAAAGACAATATACAGAAACAGGGACTTTACAGGTAATATAATGGCATTAAATTCATATCTTTCAATAGTTACTTTGAATGTGAATGAGCTAAATGCTCCAATCAAAAGACACAGGGTGGGATCCCTGGGTGGCGCAGCAGGTTTGGCGCCTGCCTTTGGCCCAGGGCGCGATCCTGGAGACCCGGGATCGAATCCCACATCAGGCTCCCGGTGCATGGAGCCTGCTTCTCCCTCTGCCTGTGTCTCTGCCTCTCTCTCTCTCTCTCTCTCTCTCTCTCTCTCTGTGACTATCATAAATAAATAAAAATTAAAAAAAAAGACACAGGGTATTAGATTGGATAAAAAAGCAAGACCTATGAATATGCTGTCCACAAGAGACTCATTTTAGACCCAAAGACATCTCCCAATTGAACATGAGGGGGTATAAAACCATTGATCATGCTAATGGGCATCAAAAGAAAACCAAGGTAGCAATCCTTATATCAGACAAATTAGATTTTAAACCAAGGACTGTAGTAAGGGATGAAGAGAGACACTATATCAAACTTAAAGGGCCTAACCACATGAAGATCTAACAGTTATAAATATTTATGCTCCTAACTTGGGAGCAGCCAGTTATATAAACCAATTAATAACAAAATTAAGGAAACACATTGATAACAACACAATAATAATAGGGGACTTTAACATTCCACTCACAGCAATAAACATGTCACCTAAGCAAAAGATCAACAAGGAAACAAGGGCTTTCAATGACACACTGCACCAGATAGACTTCACAGAAATATACAAAGAATTCCATCCTACAGCCAGAGTATACACATTTTTCTTAAATGCACATGGGAAATTCTACAGAATAGATCACATATTGGGTCACAAATCAGGATTCAATCAATACCAAAGGACTGAGATTGTTCCCTGCATATTTTCAGACCATAATGCTTTGAAACTGGAACTCAATCACAAGGAACTCACATACTTAGAGGTTAAACAGCATTGTACTAAAGAATGAATGAGTCAACTAGTAAATTAAAGAGGAATTTAAACAATTCATGGAAACAAAGGACAATAAAAACACAACTGCTCAAAACCTTTGCGATGCAGCAAAGGTGGTCCTAAGAGGGGAGTACAAGCCTTTCTCAAGAAACTAGAAGTCTCAAATACACAAGCTAACCTTACAACTAAAGGAGCTGAAGAAATAACAGCAAATAGAGGCTAAACCAAGCAGGAGAAGAGAAATAATAAACATTAGAGTAGAAATAAATGAAATAGAAACCAAAAGAACAGTAGAATATATCAACAGAACTAGAATCTGGTTCTTTGAAAGAATTAGTAACTTTGATAAGCCCCTAACCAGACTTATCAAAAAGAAAAGAGAAAGGATGAATGAAAGAGAAGAGATAATGACCAATACCAAGAAAATATAAACAATTTTAAGAACATATTATGAACAATTGTACGCCAACAAATTAGGCAATCTGGAAAAAATGGATGCATTCCTAGAAACTTATAAACTACCAAAACTGAAACAAGAAGAAATAGAAAACCTGAACAGACCCTTAACCAGCAAAGAAATTGAAGCAGTAATCAAAAATCTCCCAACAAACAAGAGTACAGGGCCAGATGGCTTCTCAGGGGAATTCTACCAAACATTTAAAGAAGTAATACCTATTCTCTGAAGCTGTTTCAAAATATAGGAATGGAAGGAAAACTTACAAACTCATTCTATGAGGCCAGCATTATGTTGATCCAAAAATCAAAGACCTCACCAGAACGGATTACAGATCAATATCCCTGATGAACATGGATGCCAAAAGTTTCACCAAGATACTAGTCAATAGGATCCCACAGTACATTAAAAGGACTATCCATTACGATTAAGTGGGATTTATTCCTGGGATACAAAGTTGGTTCAACACCCTTAAATCAATCAGTGTGACATATCACATTAATTAAAAAAAAAAAAAGGACAAGAACAATATAATCTTCTCAATTGATGCAGAAAAAGCATTTAACAAAATACAGTATCCTTTATTGAATTAAAACTGTCCACAGTATAGGGATAGAGGAAACATAACTTAATATAAAATCCACATATGAAAAGCCTACAGCAAATATTCTCAGTGGGGGAAAAACTGACAGCTTTTTTCCCAAGGTCAGAAACAAAACAGGGTACCCACTCTCACCACTGTTCAACATCATACTAGAAGTCCTAGCCTCAGCAATCAGACAACAAAAAGAAATAAAAGGTATTAAAATAGGCAAAGAAGTCAAACTTTCACTCTTTGCAGATGACATGATATTATATGTGGAAAACCCAAAAGACTCCACCTCAAAATTGCCAGAACTTATAGAGGAATTCAGCAATATGGTAGGATATGAAATCAATGCACAGTAATCAGTTGCATTTTTATACACTAACAATTAGACAGAAGAAAGAAAGAAAGAGAGATTAAGGAATTGATACCACTTATAATTGCATAAGATATCTAGGAATAAACCTAACTCAAGAGGTAAAGGATCTGTACTTAGAATCTAACTATGGAACACTCATGAAAGAAATGGAGGAAGACAAAGAAATGGAAAAACGTTCCATGCTCATGGATTGGTAGAACAAATATTGTGAAAATGTCTATGCTACTTAGAGCAATGTACACATTCAGAGAAATTCCTTTTAAAATACTCTTGATATTTTTCACAGAGCTGGAAAAAATAATCCTAAATTTGTATGGAACCAGAAAAGACCCCGAATACTCAGAAGAATGTTGAAAAGGAAAAGCAAAGCTGGGGGAATCACAATGCCTCACTTTAAGCTGTATTACAAAGCTGCAGTCATCAAGACAGTATGGTACTGACACAAAAACAGACACATGGACCAATGGAACAGAAGAAAGAACCCAGAAATGGACTCTCAACTCTATGATCACCTAATCTCCAACAAAGGAGGAAAGAATATCTAATGGAAAAAGGACAGTCTTTTCAACAAAAGATATTGGGAAAACTGGACAGCTACATGTAGAAGAATCAAACTGGACCATTTCCTTATATGATACATCAAGGTAAACTCAGAATGGATGAAAGATGTAAACATAAGACAGAAACCCATCAATATACTACAGGAGAAGCCATGCAGCAACCTCTGTGACTCAGATGCATCAACTTCTCAACTTCTTGCTAGATATGTCACCAAAGGGAAGGGGGAAAAAAAAAAGCAAAATGAACTCTTGGGACTTCATCAAGATTAAAAGCTTCTACATAACAACAACAAAAAAAGTCTACAAAACTAAAGGCAACCTGAGTAATGGGAGATGATATTTGCAAATAACATATCATATAAAGGGCCATTATCCAGGATATATGAAGAACTTATCTAATTTAACACCAAAAAACAAATAATCGAGTCAAAAAGTGAGCAAAAGACATGAATGGACATTTCTCCAAAGAATACATGTACATGGCCAATAGACAAAGGAAAAATATTCCACAGCACTTCCCATTAGGGAAATACAAATCAAAAGCACTATGAGATACCACATCACCAGTCAGAATGGCTAAAATTAACGTGTCAGGAAACAAGAAATGTTGGTAAGAATGTGATGAAAGGGGAACACCTCTTACACTGTTGGTTGGAATGCAAGATGGTGTAGCCACTCTGGAAAACAGTATGGAGTTTCCTCAAGAAACAAAAATAGAGCTACCCTATGATCCAGGAATTGTACTACTGGGTATTTGCCCCAAAGATACAGATGTATTGATCTGAAGGCATACCCACTTCACAATGTTTATAGCAGCAATGTCCATAACAGCCAAAGTGTGGAAAGAGCCAACATGTCCCTCAACAAATAAATGGATAAAGAAGATGTGGCATACATACATACAAACATACACACACAATGGAATACTACTCAGCCATCAGAAGGGATGGATATTTACCATTTACATTGACATGGATGGAACTGGAGGGTATTATGCTGAGTGAAATAAGTCAGAGAAAGACAATTATCATATGGTTTCACTCATATGTGGAATATAAGAAACAGGGCAGAGGATCATAGGGGAGGGAAGGAAAACTGAATGGGAAGTCATCAGAGGGAGAAAAATCATGAGCTACTCTTAACTACAGGAAACAAACTGAGGGTTGCTGTAGGGGAGGCGGGGGGGGTGTTAATTGAATGGTGGGCATTAAGGAGGGCATGTAATGTGTGAGCACTGTGTGTTACATGCAATTGATTAATTTTTAGTGCTACATCTGACACTTAATGTAGTATATATTGGCTGATCGAATTTATATTAAAAAATAAAAAGAAATGAATTGTGAATTATATGTAACAAAAAATAAGAAAATATGAATAAAAAATAAAAAGATACAGATGATAATGCAGAAAAATCGGATTCTGGGTATGTGAGTGTGTGTATATGCGTGTGTGCATGTGTGTGCACAAAACAAGACAGAAAAAATTAAAAAGAATGGAAGACAACAAAATTTCTTCTGTATTTTCTTTTTTCTTTATTTTTAAAAGTTTGATTTTAGTATAGTTAACATACAGTGCACAATACGGTGATTCAACAAGTCCATATAACCTGGTGTTCATTACAATAAGTGCCCTCCTTAATTCCTTTCACCTATTTCACTTATCCCCCACCCACCTCCACTCTGGTAATCAACAATTTGTTCTCTTTAGTTAAGAGCCTGTTTGCTGCTGTTTCTTCTCTTTGTTC
Source organism: Vulpes lagopus (assembly GCF_018345385.1). Lineage (NCBI taxonomy): Eukaryota > Metazoa > Chordata > Mammalia > Carnivora > Canidae > Vulpes > Vulpes lagopus. The sequence goes on along the minus strand of NC_054828.1, from coordinate 92,734,355 downwards.
ATTTGTTTTAATTAATTTCTTTCTTTTTTTTAATTTTTTTAATTTTATTTATTTATGATAGGCACACAGTGAGAGAGAGAGAGAGAGAGGCAGAGACATAGGCAGAGGGAGAAGCAGGCTCCATGCACCGGGAGCCTGACGTGGGATTCGATCCCGAGTCTCCAGGATCGCGCCCTGGGCCAAAGGCAGGCGCCAAACCGCTGCGCCACCCAGGGATCCCTGTTCATTTGTTTTGTTTCTTAAATTCCACATATGAATAAAATAATGCGGTATTTGTTTTCTCTAGCTTATTTTGCTTAGCATATACTCTCAAGCTCATCTGTCTCTTTGCAAATGGCAAGATTTCATTCTTTTTCATGGCTGAATAATGTTCTGCTGTATTTGTATACCACATCTTCTTTATCCATTCATCTATCAATGGACACCAGACTGTTTCCATAATTTGGCTATTGTCAGTAATGCTGCTATAAACATGGAGGGGGCACGTACCCCTTTGAATTTGTGTTTTTGTATTTTTGAGTGAATACCCAGTAGTGCAACTACTGGGTTATAGGGTAGTTTTATTTTTAACTTACTGAGAAATCTCCATACTGTTTTGTACAGTGACTATGCCAGTTTGCATTACCACCAACAGTGCAAGAGGGTTTTTTTTTCCCACATCCTTGTCAACACTTTTTTGCTTCTTACATTTTTTATTTTAGCCATTTCTAACATGTGTGAGGTGGTATCTCATTGTAGTTTTGATTTGCATTTTCCTGATGATGAGTGATGTTAAGCATCTTTTCAGGTGTCTGTTGGTCATCTGTACGTCCGTTTTGGAGAAGTGTCTGTTTATGTTTTCTGCTAATTTTTATGGGATTAATCATTTTTTGGGTGTTGAGTTGTATATCTTTATATATTTTGTATATAAAATATATTTATATATTTTAGCCTTTATATATTTTAGCCTTTATTAATGTCATTTGAAAAAATCTCCTCCCATAGGGTGGATTATTAATGTCATTTGAAAAAATCTCCTCCCATACTACCCCTTTATTAATGTCATTTGCCTCAGGAGACATATCTAGAAAAATGGTGCTGTGGCCAGTATGAAAGAAATTATTTCCTGTGCTCTATTCTAGGATTTCCATGGTTTCCAGTCTCATATTTAGGTCTTTAATCCATTTTGAGTTTATTTTTGTGTATGATATAAAAAAGTGGTCCAGCTTCATTCTTTTGCATGAGTTGTTTAGTTTTCTCAACACCACTTGTTGAAGATACTTTCTTTTTCCCAATGGATATTCTCTCGTGCTTTGTTGAAGATTAACTGACCATATAATTGTGGGCTTATTTCTGGGTATCCTGTTCTGTTCCAATGCTCTATGTGTTTATTTTTAGGCATACTGTTTTGATTACTACAGCTCTGTAATGTAACTTGAAGTTGGAATTACGATACCACCAGCTTTGATTTTCTTTTTCAAGATTTCTTTGGCTATTTGAGGTCTTTTGTGGTTCCACATAAATTTTAAGATTTTTTACTCTGGTTTTTTAAAAAATGCTGAAGACAACCACATTTTGATAAGATCATGCTGGAAACATCCTGAACATTTGAAAAGTATGAGTCTTTATATCCCATGAAAACAACATATCCTAATCAAGATAAATAAAACAAATCCAGATCTAGACACATGTTAAGGAAGCTATTAAACACAAAAGCCAAAAGAACAATTACAATAGCAGTCAGAGATTAAAAAAATAGATTACCCACTGATATTTCTTATGATTGAGGACATCAATTAGAATGAAGGCTTCAGGGCTCCTGGTGGCTCAGCTGGTTAAGAATCTGACTCTTGATTTTGGTTAAGCTCATGACTTTAGGGTCATGTATTAAGTCCTGTGTCAGGCTCTGTGTTGAGTGTGGAGTCTGCTTAAGATTCTCCTCCCTCTGCCTCCCCTGTCCCCTCTTGTATGCGCACACACATACCCTCCGTCTCAAAAAAAAGAAGAAAGAAAGAAAAAGAAAGAAAGAAAGAAAGAAAGAAAGAAAGAAAGAAAGAAAGAAAGAAGAAGAAGGAAGGAAGGAAGGAAGGAAGGAAGGAAGGAAGGAAGGAAGGAAGGAAGGAAGAGACAAATGAAGAAGACTTCTTAACAGAAACAAATGAAGCCAGAGGCAGAAAAATAAAATTAAGGAATAGGAGGATAAAGGGAAGTTCCTTGAGTATTTTGATTTTCCCTAAATCTACCTTAGAATTGTGGCTAGCAAAGGGTGGATTCTGGATAATGGAGCAGTATTAAGCATAGTATGTTAAGAACATAGGTATACTAAGGAAACTATAAAATTATATTGAAATTTAAATTGTGATTTTATATTCTAAAGTTATAGTACCATTTAGGATGAGGGCTTGATCAATGGCCTGCAAGCTCATGAATCAGATAGGTGAGGCACTTTAGAATGCATAAATAAGCATTACTGATCTTATCTTTAATTCATATTTTGATCTTTTGTTCATCCTGAGCTTTTTGCATTAAGGCATTAAAAATTCTTTGTTAAATATTATTTATATTGATTTGTGTATATTTGGGCACCCCTTGAGTTTTGCACTCAAGGGATGCACCTCTATCACTTCACCCTAGTTCTAGCCCAGCTTGTTATATGCTAATCTATGAAATAGAACAAGGTTACTTACCACATAATATTACTAATATATTAGGTTAAGCCCATGTAATTGATGATATAATCTCTTTGATTAGTTTGATGGAGAAATACAACCAACTTCCCTGTCTCTATCTCCCTCTTTCCATTTAGTCAGAGTAATTTATCAAAGTCCCATTGTACATTTCTATTAGCAGAGAGTTCTTGAAGTGGCCTTCAATCCTCCATCACTCTCCTGTCCCAGATTGTTCCAGTACTCCAAGCTCTTCCAAATCTATCAGTTTACATTATGTGTCCCAGACAGTTTAAGGAAAGGAAAAAGATTTAAAAGTGTTTAGTTGTTTCAATTTCCTTTTTTTTTTTTTACAGCCAAATATATTTGATTTTTCATTGCAAAGTTTCTGTTCAGTGTATTCTTTACTTAACATAACCTCATTTCAAGGGATTAGGTGTTATAAGAGATCATAATCATGAGCTGAACACAACATTCAGAATGAGCCATTTTCCCAATTTCTGAACCTCCAGATTCAAAATTCCTTCAGAGTGAATTCTATTTTGGAGAAAGATTTTCACTGCAAATTCAACTTCAGTTGTGACTATCTCAATATGTCACATAGTTTCTAAAAATGTAGTTTATTCCAAAAGTCATTCTCCAATATACAAACTTATCTACTAATCTTTCACATATCAGCATATAGGGAGGTATGAGAGAGGCCACACAAAGTCTAATGGTGCTTTTTTTCCCTAGAGCATTGGGTCCTACCTCATTTTAAGAGTCCATGTTTTATGTGTCAATTTAGTAGTGTTAATTAACTGGAAACTACTATGTCATAAGCTTAATTTTAGGCCTCTTCATCTTCTTGCATGATTAGCCCATGTAAAAAAATCCAAGCATCTATACACAAACTGAACACCGATTTGCTGGGTATGATTCAAATACATTGAACACCCACATTTTTTGTGAGCTTAACATGATATTTTCTTATCTTTTTTTGTAGGTTACTGACTTTTGTTTTTCTTTTAGAAGGGCCACATATAAGGACAATGGAAGAGACTTAAGTTAATCATTGTTTTAAAGTTAACTTTTTTGTTTAATTTCCCTCTTGAAGAAAGATGAATGTGGTTACTTCCAAGGCTAGATTTTTCTTCTCACAGGTACTCATTGCTCTTCCTTTAAGAAGCACAAAAACAATTTTCTTCTGGAACAACATACCTGCCATAGTGTATTGATTGCTTTTTGGTTTGAGGAATTTGAATGTGTGACTACATTTCTACCTATTGGGAAACACTAAGCCATGCAAGTATTAAATTTTTGGTGAGAGGAAGATGAAGGAGCTAGGACAGGATGGGAAGGAAGATAAACGAGATCAATTTCATAGGCCTTTTTCTTTTTCTCAATACCTGTAGCTTACTCTTATATTAACTCTCTCTTACTTTCAAACACACACACACACACACACACACACACACACACATACACACACACAATTGTACCTTAATCTTCATTGGCAATGCAGGGAACTCTATGACCATACCATAGATATAAAAATGATTCATCCATCAGTTTATTCAAAAAGAAGTACTTCCGGGTGATTTGATAAAAATGGCTGATTGACAAATGAAAAAAAAAAAAACAAAAAAGATCTAGAATGTAAAATGTGTGTACAGTAGTATTAGGAGTTAGGAGGATTAGAAATCATATTAAAAATGAGAGTGAAGAAAATCAAGCTTCTCTCAATTTTTCATTTTTCATTTGGAGTTGTTAATTTTCTACTTCTATCATAATCTCGATTCAGGATTATTTATGCTACCACCATTCTTTACTGATTTTATTGTTTTTAATTTTAAAACTTTTTTTTTTAAATTATTTATTTATTTATTTATTTATGATAGTCACAGAGAGAGAGAGAGAGGCAGAGACACAGGCAGAGGAAGAAGCAGGCTCCATGCACCGGGAGCCCGATGTGGGATTCGATCCGGGGTCTCCAGGATCGCGCCCCAGGCCAAAGGCAGGCACCAAACCGCTGCGCCACCCAGGGATCCCTGCGCCACCCAGGGATCCCATTTTAAAACTTTTAAAAGGAATAGAAGAACCCATTATTTATTCCTGGCCTTATAACAGTATGTTTTAAACTGGGAATAAATAGTTTGGGGAATAATGTTTAAAATTCTCAGGAGGAAGCTAACAGATGGATTTTCTTAATCAGAAATTTGTTGTTTATATCAGCCAAGTTCTCATGCTATGCGGTGAAATAGTGAGCCCCATGGATACCAGCTAATTAGCTAAAACTCATATTACATGGTTTGTATGGATTATATGTTGGCACATACAGTTTACTGGGTGGTGATACCAAAACCCTATCATCCTGGTTTATATTCCAGGTTATCTATCTTATCAATGCCATTTTCAATAATGTATTTATGTGTGTAACTGGGTGGAAATAGTGAGCTATCCATTATATAAATGTAAATCTAATGGAAAAAGCCTAAAAGATAAGGCAATATCTTACTTCAGTTTCTATTAAAAATATTTTCCCTTGTTACAGAATGAACATCAAATTGGATTTAAGTAGTACCATTATTTTTCTGAGACACTGTCTTGGCTCTCCACATAAGGGTGTATTCTTGTTAAGCACTGCTCTATCTATTCTCAGCTAGAGTCTGAAAACTCTCATCCATCATAGTGTGTCTTCATAGTACATCAACCAACCCCCAAATCCCAGAAATGTATGATTAACCTTATTCCTATCAGTGAGTAGGGTAGGAGTAGGAATGAGTCTTCAATTCCATATCACTTCCTTTTCATAAAATTTTATTTTTTCCATCATTAATTTTGTCTGTGGGAATCAGGTAATAATTATTTGGGAAGAAAAAGTGAAGATCTCTCAGCCCCTGTCAATGTATATCTCAAAATATACTGAACTCTATTTAAAATGCCAATCAATACAAGGATGCTCTAAAAAGAACATACAAAATATTATAGGACACATTTTCAATGATGTTTAATATTTTTTATATTAGGGGAAAATGTGCATATCAAAATCTCAATCTTCCTCTTTCTAAAATGATATACAATCTACTAATATTAACATTTTATAATTATTTATATTTATTATTAACTTATTAGTATATTGTTTGTGATTCCACTGACTATACAAGTCAACTTGGAGAAATGATTGTAATATTGCATTTCCATTCCATAAATGTGATTTATCATATTGTCAATAACTTCAATATGGAAGATAAGTACAAAGGGAAGGGAATTAAGCAGACTAAGAATGATTCTAAGAAAACTGTAAAAGACATCTAAGCTAAAAATCTAAGAGAAATTAAGAAGACCAAAATTAATAAAAGGAATTGTAGAGAAGCAGATATACTCTGTGAAGTCAATATTTATTATATAATTAAGCAAGTAAGATGTGTGTGCAAAATAGATAAATAGAACAATGGAGCATAATGAAGCACAAACAAATGGAGAGCTGATTATTGAAAAAACTGGCATTGCAGAGGGATGGTGTAAGAGTTGACTTTCGAATAAATATTATTTCTAGCAAAAAAAAAACAGAAAAACAAAAAAATAACAGGATGGGGACAGTCCAGTAACACAGAAAAACTTTGATAATAGGTACTCTATTCCAACCAAACCCCACAGAAAGAATGGTGATCCCAACCAAGTCATACCAGCAAAGGCTGAGTGAAGAGTGTAGACTTCCCCCCTTGATGAGTTGTGTTAAAGCAACCCAGTTTCCTCAGCTGAGTAGTGTCTGAGATGGCCAAATTGAGAGCTGGGATTTCTGTTCACATTGGCTATAAAAAAGGAATTCTTCTCATAGGATCAGTGGAGATTAGATGGAGAGCTTGGGCTTTCCCCTCCATCTGAAAGAAATGAGGCTGACTTCTACTCCTTCCTTGTAGCAGGGGTTCAGAGGAGTTCTAGTGAAAAGTGAGAACTTTTACCACTGCTCAGTTTTAATGAGGCTGCTATAGTGATAAAATAGTTTTGTACTTTGATTGTGGTAGTTGTTAAACATATTTATATATGTGATAAAATGACACAGTAGTATACATACACATTGTATTATGTACATGGGTCAAATTCTTTTTGATATTGTGCTACAATGAAGTAAGATGTAACTACTGGAAAAACTGAATGGAAGTACACAGAAATTATATGTACTATTATTTCATCGTCCAATTTTTTAATAATAAATTTATTATTCATTGGTGTTCAATTTGCCAACATACAGAATAACACCCAGTGTTCATCCCGTCAAGTGCCCCCCTCAGCACCCATCACCTGTTCACCCCCACCTCCCGACATCATCCACTTTTTATTTTATTTTTTTTTTAATTTTTATTTACTTATGATAGTCACAGAGAGAGAGAGAGAGAGAGAGGCAGAGACACAGGCAGAGGGAGAAGCAGGCTCCAAGCACCAGGAGCCCGATGTGGGACTCGATCCTGGGTCTCCAGGATCGCGCCCTGGGCCAAAGGCAGGCGCCAAACCGCTGCGCCACCCAGGGATCCCCCATCATCCACTTTTTAAAAGTGAAAATTTGTATGTATCCCTTTGAATTAGTATTTTTGTATTCTTTGAGTAAATACCTAGTAGTGAAATTGCTGGAGCATGCACTCCAATGTTTACAGCACTATTACAATAGCCAAATTATGGACACATCCCAAGTGTCCATCGAATGATGACTGAATAAAGAAAATGTGGTGTGTGTGTGTGTGTGTGTGTGTGTATACATATATACAATGGACTATTACTCAGCCACACACACACACACAAAAAGAAATCTTGCCATTTGCAAGGATTTGGATGGAGCTAGAGAGTATTATGCTAAGAGAAATAAGCCAATCTGAGGAAGACAAATACATATGATTTCATCCATATGTGCAATTGAAAAAAAAAATGAGCAAAAGGAAAAAAGGAGAAACAGAAAGAGGTGAACCAAGAAACAGACTCTTAACTATAGAGAACAAGCTGATGGTTACCAGAGGGGAGATGAGTGAGAGGCTAGGTAAAATAGGTGATAGGGATTAAGGAGTGCACTTGCAATGAGCACCAAGTATTCTTTGGAAGTGGTGAATCACTGAATTGTACACCTGAAACTAATATTACACTGAATGTTAACTAACTGGAATTTATTTATTTTTAAGTATTTTATCTAGTTATTCATGACAGACACACAAAGAGAGAGAGAGGCAGAAACACAGGCAGAGACAGAAGCAGGCCCCATGTAGGGAGCCGGATTTGGGACTCAATCCTGCGGCTCTAGGATCACGTCCTGGGCCTGAAGGCAGCCGCGCAACCACTGAGCCACCCAGGCATCCCAACTAATTGGAATTTAAATAAAAACTAATAAAAGCAACATTGTAGAAGAAATAAATAACAGGGATTGTTGTTAAGAAAAAATTTTAAAGGAAATATTTAGAATATATAAAGACTTCCAAAATTTAAAAATGTCAAGTACAAAATAGAAAATGGACTGAACTGATAGTTAATAGATGAGGATATGCAAATGTTTAAGAAATACATAAAAACCTGTTCAAAATCATTAGTTTAATTCGAAAATTGAGAATTAAAATAAATGAAATTTTCTATACTACTGATAGGACCATAAATATGTACTGCATCACAGGAAACACTTTGGTATATATATCAAGATTAACCATAATGATACTCTATGACCTAGTGTTGCTATTCCAAAGGATAAGAGCCAACAGAAATTCATGCAGGTGTCTACCAATGTATGTATAATCGTCATCATAGAAAACATAATCTATAATACCCCTCAAAAAATGCAACCCCCAAGTGTCTCAACAGTTGAACGGATAAATTGTAGTATTTGTACAAACGACAATGCCGTTTCATATTGTTTATAAAAAGAAATTAAATAGCTAAGTTAATCATATTTTTATTCGGAATAATAAATAGTTCAGAATTTCTTCGACATATATATTTGACAAAAGCTGTTAGTAAAAAGTGTTTTGTACAATTAATTTTTCAGATTAAAAAATTCATTCATACAGTGATGGCACATAGTAGATGTCTAATAAATCCATCCTTTGTCCAATTAATCAATTAGTTTAGATATTAATTTACTTTCTCATGCAATAAACATTTCTTGAGCACTTCTTATGTATCTGGAAGTGAGAATCGTCCTAAAGTTAAAAAAAATAAGAGAAGATTATCTTTAGAGAGGCCATGTCTAGTTAAATATTCAGAAAATATAGCAAGGCATACAGCAGGAAATTAGAATTAAGGCTTTTAGATCATACACAGGAAACTAGAGTATGCAGTGATTGATCTGAAATATGAAGGATATTGTTTAGATTAATGTAAGTGGTATATATTCTAAGTAGGGGAAAAACTATGATTCAAGTAGAGGTTAAAGTTATAATTTACGTTAGCAGATCTATGTCATTTAAATAATAAATGCACATGGTAAACTGTCACTTGAAGAATAAATGTACATAAGACTGGCTGGGAGGGGCAGAGATGAAGATAATGTGAGGTAACAGCAATAAAATAAGGCAGGAAAGTGTGAAAATCATAGATTTTTAGGATTTGAAGTGGGTGGTTAACTTTTTCAGAAATATATTTTTATGTATTTATGCATTGTTATAGTTTTATAAAGTGGTGGTGGGGAGGGAACAGACATCATTTGACTATAGCTCTCAAGTGAATTAGAATTCAGAGGTAGAAAAATATGTATTTATTTTTATATATATTTAATTGAGATCCCCATTGTTCCTACTATGAGAAGAGATCTTGTAACTAATCAGAAAGACATTTCATCTTGTACCTATCCCATTCCGTCCATTCCGACATTTCACCTCCGGGTCTTAGTAACTTAGCCCTCACCAGGATCACTTCAGTGTACTTACCTTCTCTACTTTAATTACATTAGTTTTCTTATATTCCTTGAATACATCTAGGTTTTTATTTTTATTTTATTATTTTTTAAAAGATTTTCTTTCTTTTTTATTTATTTATTTATTTATTTATTTATTTATTTATTTATTTATGAAAGAGAGAGAGAGCATGAGTAGGGGGAAAGGGAGAAGCAGAGAAACAGACTCCCCACTGAGTAGGGAGCTCAAAGCAGGGAATGCTGGGCTGGATTCTGGGACCCTCGGATGATGATCTGAGCCAAAGGCAGCCACTTAACCAACTGAGTCACCCAGGACTCAGTTTATTTACTCACTTTATTTTCTTATTTTTTGTACATCAAGACTTTGAACTTATTCTCAGAAGGACTTGGTTTTCACACAACTTATTATTAGGCCCTTACAATGATTTAAGACTTCCATTATCATCTCTTAATGGGAAGTGATATGAATATTTTCTTTTTTTTTTTTGATATGAATATTTTCAAGTTTATTCATAGTCAGAGAACTTTCTGGGCAAAAACTAATAGCAATCTGGAATACAGGACAAGCCTTAAAGGGGAAAGGATGACTAAAAAGCATGCAAACATAATGTAGTAGATCTTTGGGGAGACTTTGATTACCTCAGATATGTGTTTACATTTCAAAGGATAATGAAATCCAAAGCCATACAGTTATCCTTCAAAGTAATGTAAGGTATTAAACAGCAAAAGTTTCTGTTACTCTCTTCAGTTGGGGAGGGGACAGGAGTCCAGATTCCATATATTCTTCCAGATTCAAAATTTCTGTGTTCTTTTCCTCTGGTTCAAGAAACTCCTGTTTCACAAGAAGAGTTATATCTGCCCTTCCTTCAACTGCCTTGAAGTGAAAAATTTAAGGCATAGGGAAATGATCCATTTGTGGCTATAAAAAGTAATATCTGTGTCTCTGTTCCAAAACCTTCATGCATTCTTTTAATACAAAATTGTTATATAAAAGTTATTATTCAGCCATTAAGAAGAATGAAATCTTGCCATTTGCAACAACAGGATGGAGTTAGGAGTATAATACTAAGTGAAATAAGTCAGTCAAAAGAAATACAAATACTATATGTTTTCACTGATATGAGGAATTTAAGAAACAAATGAATAAATAAGAGAGAGAGAGAGAGAAACCAAGAAAAAGATTCCTAACTATAGAGAACAAACTGATGGTCACTAGAAGAGAGAGGGGTAGGAGGATGGATGAAGGGGATTAAGAAAACACTCATCATAGGATCATTGAGCGATATACAGAAGAAATAGTATATTGTACATCCGAAACTAATATAACATTGCTTGCTAACTATACTGGAATTAAAATTAAAAACTTAATAAAAAAGATTTATCATTTCTTCACAAAAGTCTTCCTCAATCTATTTTGTAGAACAAGGAAAGAACAACCTCTTTTTTCTTTATTTCACATACTGTTTTTTTAAAAGATTTTTATTTATTTATTTATTCATGAGAGACACAGAGCGAGAGAGGCAGAGACACAGGCAGAGAGAGAAGCAGGCTCCATGCAGGGAGCCCGATGTGGGACTTGATCCCGGGACTCCAGGATTCACGCCCTGGGCCAAAGGCAGGCGCCAAACCGCTGAGCCACCCAGTGATTCCCTATTTCACATACTCTTTGTTTTCTAAAGGCACTTATGAAAATTTGTAATTATATTTTTCTTAATTTCCTAAAGTAGATTTAAAGACTATTGGTGTTTTAAGCACTTAATCTCCACAAGTGTCTTTCTAATCTATAGTATCTACACATCAGTAAATACCCCGGCTGATATTATTCCCAATTCTAATATTTTGCAAGTGACTTGAAAGTATTCAAGGATGTTTTATACCTGCTCACCATATTTATTCATGCAATCTTAGGTTGGGAACAATTTATGGTATCATATATGGGTGGAGCCACAAAAAAAATCCCACAGCTTTACCATGTGTCAAAAATAGCATCTTTGGGCAACCTCAGCCAAAAACAAAACAAAACAAAAAAGGAGGCCTTGGCAAAGCTATCTTTTATAATTTTTTTAAAAAAGAAATAAAATACATACATTTTTCTCTTTTATATTATACAATAGTAAAAAATGACTTTTTCTTAACTTTCTACAGAAAAATTGATGAAAGAGAAGCAATATTATGACATAAATAGTTACTTCATTTAGAGTATATAAAAAATCTTTCTCGCATAAAAACAATCAGTCAGAATAAATTCAAATCAGGTCAATTGTATGAAGTTATAATTATTAATGATGTATTAAGAGTAGTACTAAGGAATAGTGAATTTCAGTTTTTATGTCAGATCAAACCTGGACACTGAATCAAGCTCACTAATATTCTGACATCTGAATTTTAGCATAGGGCTATATGGAATATATATTTCTGCCATGAATTCAAACCTAAATCATCACTGTTATTATACTTCTTGGAAAATGTTTATTTTGATGCCTTGAAGTTGATATGGTCACCATTTCATTAAAGTACTTTCAAGTTGTTGAGAAGATACTAGTCTACAATTATTCTAATATCAAGAAACATATTCACTGCCAGATTTTCAAAAGGATGTAGAAGTTTTATGTTAAGTATAAATTCCTGTTAAATTGTACTGATTTCAAAATCAAATCATGCCATTATAGTTTTCTTCTTCCTTCATTATAATTATATACACATCAAGAATGTTTTGTTTTCTGGAATCAAATAATTTGGAAAACATCAGCAAATTAAATTATCCTTTCATCTGAACTAACTTGTGCTTAATAACAGTTATAAACTTTAGGAAAATTAGACTTATCCTATTTTTTCAGAATATTTCCTGTTCTCCAAACTCTTACTACTATTCCTATTTGGAATGTTCCATATAATGGCTAAGTGATATTTATAAGACCATTATCTTGCTAATAGTAGCATCTGATCAACCCTCTTGCAAGTAGCAATTCTAAATTTCAGATGGATATATTCTTAAAAATACTGTTAAGGAGGCACCTGGGAGGCTCAGTCAGTTGAAGGTCTGCCTTTGGCTCGGGTCATGATCTTGGAATCCTGGGATATAGCCCTGTATTGGGTTCCCTGCTCAGCAGGGAGTCTACTTCTCCCTCTCCCACTGTTCATGGTTGCTGTCTCGCAAATAAATAAAATCTTAAAAAAATAAAATTATACTGTTTGGGCAACATACTGAATGGGAAAATATAATTGCAAATGATATAACTTATAAGGGGTCAATATCCAATATATATATATTATAATATTATATATAATATTAATTATATTATAATTATAATAATTATTAATTATATAATAATAAATAATTTATAATAATATATAATTATATAATAATATAATAATAAATAATAATTATTAATTATATTATATATTATATAATATTATATTATATATAATATTATAATATCATATATATATATATATAAAGACTCACACAACTCAATATAAGGAAGACAATCCAGGATGCCTGGGTGTTCAGTCATTTGAGCACCTAACTCTTGGTTTTGGCTCAGGTCATGATCTCAGGGTAATGAGATCGAGTCCCTCATAGGGTTCTGCACTCAGTGGGAAACATGCTTGAGATTCTCTCCCTCACTCTTTCCCTTTACCCCTCTCCCTACTCATTCTCAGTCTCTGTCTCTCAAATAAATAAATAAATCTTTAAAAAATAAAAATCCAATTAAAAAATGGGCAGAGAACCTGAATAGACAATTCTCCTTTGAATTAGTATTTTTGTGTCCTTTGGGTAAATCACTGGTAGTGCAATTGCTGGGTCATAGGGTAGTTCTAATTTTAACTTTTTGAGGAATCTCCATTCTGTTTTCCAGAGTGGCTGTACCAGTTTGCATTCCCACCAACAGTGTACGAGGGTTTCCCTATCTATGCTTCTTTAACATCTATTATTTACTATGTTGTTAATTTTAGATATTCTGACTGGTGTAAAGCAGTTTCTCATTGTGTTTTGATCTGTATTCCCTGATGATGAGTGGTATTGAGCATCTTTTCTTGTGTCTTTGGCCACCTGGATGTTCTCTTGGAGAAAGGTCTGGACATGCCTTCTGTCTTAAGAAGATCTTAAGAAAGATCTTAAAAAGATTGTTTATTTTTCGGGTGTTGAGTTTGATAAATTGTTTTTTTTCTATATATTTTTTATTGGAGTTCAATTTGCCAATATATAGTATAACACCTAGTGGTCATCCCATCAAGTGCCCCCCTCAGTGCATGTCACCCAGTCACCCCATCCGCCTGCCCACCTCCCCTTCCAAAACCCTTTGTTCTTTTCACAGAGTTAAGGGTCTCTCATGTTGTGTCACACTCTCTGATTTTTTCCACCCATTATTTCTCTTTTCCCCTATAATCATTTCCACTATTTTTAATATTCCCCATATGAATGAAACTATATAATGTTTGTTCTCCGATTGACTTACTTCACTCAGCATAATACCCTCCAGTTCCATCCATGTTGAAGCAAATGGTGGGTATTCGTCTTTCTTTTTTTTTTTTTAATTAATTTTTATTGGTGTTCAATTTACCAACATACAGAAAAATACCCAGTGCTCATCCCGTCAAGTGTCCACCTCAGTGCCCGTCACCCATTCCCCTCCAACACCCGCCCTCCTCCCCTTCCACCACCCCTAGTTCGTTTCCCAGAGTTAGGGGTCTTTATGTTCTGTCTCCCTTCCTGATATTTCCCAACATTTCTTTTCCCTTCCTTTATATTCCCTTTCACTATTATTCATATTCCCCAAATGAATGAGAACATACACTGTTTGTCCTTCTCCGATTGACTTATTTCACTCAGCATAATACCCTCCAGTTCCATCCACGTTGAAGCAAATGGTGGGTATTTGTCATTTCTAATGGCTAAGGAATATTCCACTGTATACATAGACCACATCTTCTTTATCCATTCATCTTTCGATGGACACCGAGGCTCCTTCCACAGTTTGGCTATTGTGGCCATTGCTGCTAGAAACATCGGGGTGCAGGTGTCCCGGCGTTTCATTGCATCTGAATCTTTGGGGTAAATCCCCAACAGTGCAATTGCTGGGTCGTAGGGCAGGTCTATTTTTAACTCTTTGAGGAACCTCCACACAGTTTTCCAGAGTGGCTGCACCAGTTCACATTCCCACCAACAGGGTAAGAGGGTTCCCTTTTCCCTTTTCTCCCATCCTCTCCAACATTTGTTGTTTCCTGCCTTGTTAATTTTCCCCTTTCTCACTGGTGTGAGGTGGTATCTCATTGTGGTTTTGATTTGTATTTCCCTGATGGCAAGTGATGCAGAGCATTTTCTCATGTGCATGTTGGCCATGTCCATGTCTTCCTCTGTGAGATTTCTGTTCATGTCTTTTGCCCATTTCATGATTGGATTGTTTGTTTCTTTGGTGTTGAGTTTAATAAGTTCTTTATAGATTTTGGAAACTATCCCTTTATCTGATATGTCATTTGCAAATATCTTCTCCCATTCCGTAGGTTGTCTTTTAGTTTTGTTGACTGTATCCTTTGCTGTGCAAAAGCTTCTTATCTTGATGAAGTCCCAATAGTTCATTTTTGCTTTTGTTTCTTTTGCCTTTGTGGATGTATCTTGCAAGAAGTTACTGTGGCCGAGTTCAAAGAGGGTGTTGCCTGTGTTCTCTTCTATGATTTTGATGGACTCTTGTCTCACATTTAGATCTCTCATCCATTTTGAGTTTATCTTTGTGTATGGTGAAGGAGAGTGGTCCAGTTTCATTCTTCTGCATGTGGATGTCCAATTTTCCCAGCACCATTTATTGAAGAGACTGTCTTTCTTCCAATGGATAGTCTTTCCTCCTTTATCAAATATTAGATGACCATACATTTCAGGGTCCACTTCTGGGTTCTCTATTCTGTTCCATTGATCTATGTGTCTGTTTTTGTGCCAGTACCACACTGTCTTGATGACCACAGCTTTGTAGTACAACCTGAAATCTGGCATTGTGATGCCCCCAGCTATGGTTTTCTTTCTTAAAATTCCCCCGGCTATTCGGGGTCTTTTCTGATTCCACACAAATCTTAAAATAATTTGTTCTAACTCTCTGAAGAAAGTCCATGGTATTTTGATAGGGATTGCATTAAACGTGTAAATTGCCCTGGGTAACATTGACATTTTTACAATATTAATTCTGCCAATCCATGAGCATGGAATATTTTTCCATCTCTTTGTGTCTTCCTCAATTTCTTTCAGAAGTGTTCTATAGTTTTTAGGGTATAGATCTTTTACCTCTTTGGTTAGGTTTATTCCTAGGTATCTTATGCTTTTGGGTGCAATTGTAAATGGGATTGACTCCTTAATTTCTCTTTCTTCAGTCTCATTGTTAGTGTATAGAAATGCCATTGATTTCTGGGTATTGATTTTGTATCCTGCCACGCTACCAAATTGCTGTATGAGTTCTAGCAATCTTGGGGTGGAGGCTTTTGGGTTTTCTATGTAGAGTATCATGTCATTGGCGAAGAGGGAGAGTTTGACTTCTTCTTTGCCAATTTGAATGCCTTTAATATCTTTTTGTTGTCTGATTGCTGAGGTGAGGACTTCCAGAACTATGTTGAACAGCAGTGGTGAGAGTGGACATCCCTGTCTTATTCCTGATCTTAGGGGAAAGGCTCCCAGTGCTTCCCCATTGAGAATGATATTTGCTGTGGGCTTTTCGTAAATGGCTTTTAAGATGTCGAGGAAAGTTCCCTCTATCCCAACACTCTGAAGGGTTTTGATCAGGAATGGATGCTGTATTTTGTCAAATGCTTTCTCTGCATCTAATGAGAGGATCATATGGTTCTTGGTTTTTCTCTTGCTGATATGATGAATCACATTGATGGTTTTACGAGTGTTGAACCAGCCTTGTGTCCCAGGCATAAATCCTACTTGGTCATGGTGAATAATTTTCTTAATGTGTTGTTGGATCCTATTGGCTAGTATCTTGTTGAGAATTTTTGCATCCATGTTCATCAGGGATATTGGTCTGTAATTCTCCTTTTTGGTGGGGTCTTTGTCTGGTTTTGGAATTAAGGTGATGCTGGCCTCATAGAACGAATTTGGAAGTACTCCATCTCTTTCTATCTTTCCAAACAGCTTTAGTAGAATAGGTATGATTTCTTCTTTAAACGTTTGATAGAATTCCCCTGGGAAGCCATCTGGCCCTGGACTCTTGTGTCTTGGGAGGTTTTTGATGACTGCTTCGATTTCCTCCCTGGTTATTGGCCTGTTCAGGTTTTCTATTTCTTCCTGCTCCAGTTTTGGTAGTTTGTGGCTTTCCAGGAATGCGTCCATTTCTTCTAGATTGTCTAATGTATTGACGTACAGCTGTTCATAATATGTTTTTAAAATCGTTTATATTTCCTTGATGTTGGTAGTGATCTCTCCTTTCTCATTCATGATTTTATTAATTTGAGTCTTCTCTCTCTTCTTTTTAATAAGGTTGGCTTATGGTTTATCTATCTTATTAATTCTTTCAAAGAACCAACTCCTGGTTCTGTTGATCTGTTCCACAGTTCTTTTGGTCTCGATATCATTGAGTTCTGCTCGAATTTTAATTAACTGTCTTCTTCTGCTGGGGGTGGGGTCTATTTGTTGCTTTTTCTCTAGTTCCTTTATGTGTAAGGTGAGCTTTTGAATTTGAGATCTTTCCAGTTTTTGAATGGATGCTTGTATTGCGATGTATTTCCCCCTCAGGACTGCTTTTGCTGCATCCCAAAGATTTTGAATGGTTGTATCTTCATTCTCATTAGTTTCCATGAATCTTTTTAATTCTTCCTTAATTTCCTGGTTGACCTTTTCATCTTTTAGCAGGATGGTCCTTAACCTCCATGTGTTTGTGGTCCTTCCAAACTTCTTGTTGTGATTAAGTTCTAATTTCAAGGCATTATGGTCTGAAAATATACAGGGGACTATCCCGATCTTTTGGTATCGGTTCAGACCCGATTTGTGACCCAGTATGTGGTCTATTCTGGAGAAAGTTCCATGTGCACTTGAGAAGAATGTGTATTCAGTTGAGTTTGGATGTAAAGTTCTGTAGATATCTGTGAAATCCATCTGGTCCAGTGTATCATTTAAAGCTCTCGTTTCTTTGGATATGTTGTGCTTAGAAGACGTATCTAGTATAGAGAGAGCTAGATTGAAGTCACCAAGTATAAGTGTATTATTATCAAAGTATTTCTTCAGTTTGGTTATTAATTGGTTTAAATATTTGGCAGCTCCAACATTCGGGGCATATGTATTGAGGATTGTTAAGTCCTCTTGTTGGATAGATCCTTTGAGTATGAGATAGTGTCCCTCTTCATCTCTCACTATAGTCTTCGGGGTAAATTTTAATTTTTCTGATATAAGGATGGCAATCCCTGCTTTCTTTTGAGGACCATTTGAATGGTAAATGGTTCTCCAACCTTTTATTTTCAGGTTGTAGGTGTCCTTCTGTCTAAAATGAGTGTCTTGTAGACAGCAAATAGATGGGTCCTGCTTTTTTATCCAGTCTGAAACCCTGCGCCTTTTGATGGGGTCATTAAGCCCGTTCACGTTCAGAGTTACTATTGATAGATATGAGTTTAGTGTCATCATATCTATTCAGTCCTTGTTTTTGTGGATTGTTCCACTGAACTTTTTCTTAAAGGGGAATTTTAAGAGTCCCCCTTAAAATTTCTTGCAGAGCTCGTTTGGAGGTTACATATTCTTTCAGTTCCTGCCTGTCTTGGAAGCTCTTTATCTCTCCTTCCATTTTGAATGAAAGCCTTGCTGGATAAAGTATTCCTGGTTGCATGTTCTTTTCATTTAGGACCCTGAATATATCCTGCCAGCCCTTTCTGGCCTGCCAGGTCTCTGTGGAGAGGTCTGCTGTTACCCTAATATTCCTCCCAATAAAGGCAGGGACTTTTTTTCTCTTGCTGCTTTAAGGATCTTCTCCTTATCTTTGGAATTTGCAAGCTTCACTATTAAATGTCGAGGTGTTGAACGGTTTTTGTTGATTTTAGGGGGGGGATCTCTCTATTTCCTGGATCTGAATGCCTGTTTCCCTTCCCAGATTAGGAAAGTTTTCAGCTATGATTTGTTCAAATACATATTCTGGCCCTCTGTCCCTTTCCGCGCCCTCAGGAACCCCAATTAAACGTAGGTTTTTCTTCCTCAGGCTGTCATTTATTTCCCTTAATCTATCCTCATGATCTTTTAATTGCTTGTCTCTTTTTTCCTCAGTTTCCCTCTTTGCCATCAACTTGTCTTCTATGTCACTCACTCATTCTTCCACCTCGTTAACCCTCGGCGTTAGGACTTCTAGGTTGGATTGCATCTCATTTAATTGATTTTTAATTTCTGCCTGATTGGATCTAAATTCTGCAGTCATGAAGTCTCTTGAGTCCTTTATGGTTTTTTCTAGAGCCACCAGTAGCTGTAAAATAGTGCTTCTGAATTGGCTTTCTGACATTGAATTGTAATCCATATTTTGTAACTCTGTGGGAGAGAGGGCTGTTCCTGATTCTTTTTTTTGAGGTGAGGTTTTCCTTCTAGTCATTTTGCTCAGTGCAGAGTGGCCAAAAACAAGTTGTATTGGGAAAAGGAGAAAAAGAGAGAGAAGGAAAGAAAAGAGAAAAAGAAAAAAGAGAAAGAAGAAAAAAAAAGGGGGGAAAGAGAAGAAAAAGAAAGAAAGGAGAAAAAAGGAAAAAAAAAGGGTGGGGTGGGGTGGGGGAAGCAATCAGAAATCAAGAAGAAAGAAAGAAAAAAAAGCACAAAACAAAACAAAAACAAAAACAAAAAACAAAAACAAAAACAAACAAACAAACAAAAAACACGGGGGAGTATCTTCCGATTCTGTGTACTTTAAGTCCCTTGACTTCCCTTGGAACTGGTCCGTGTCGCTGGTCTTCTGGGGGAGGGGCCTGCTGTGCTGATTCTCAGGTGTTAGCACTTGGGGGAGCTGCTCTGCCCCTGCCTGGTGCAGGGCTCAGTGGGGGTTGTTCACCCCGTGAGGCCCCGGGAAGAAGCCACAGTGGCGGGGGCAGCTCTGGGACCCTGGAGTCAGCCTCCGCAGTAGCTCCGGGGCTCTCCGTCTGCAGGGCCTGGGGGCTCCCGGGCGGGGCCGCTGATCTGCTCAGCTCGGGGCAGGAGCGTCCTTGCTGTCCTGGGCCCTCCCGTCCTCTGCCTGTCCCAGGGGAGGCCGGATCCTGGGCTGTGTCCCGGCGCCCTGTGCCCCGGGGCCTGCGCTGTTGGATTCGCGCTCCCGCCCCGCAGCCCCCTCCGCGGAGCCGCCGCCCGAGCCCCTCCGAGCTGCTCCGGGTCCCGCCTGTGCGCGCTGCAGCCCTTAGGGAGCTCGGCGCACTCTAGGGGGGCGCAGGTGTCTGTTAGTGTCCCAGGGAGCCCGAGGGCATCCCCACCTTTCTGGGGATCGTGCTCCAATTCCCCGGGAGGCCTTTCCGCCCAGGAAGGTTGGTGCAGCTCCTGCTCCTCCGGGACGGGGCTCTCCTGTCCTGGGGACACTCGCCCCGGCCTCAGTCCGGCTCCTCGCGGGGCCCCTCCCCCTTGGAGGCCTTTTGTTTCTTTATTTCTTTTTCCCTCTTCCTACCTTGATAGAAGCGCGAACTCTTCTCACTGTAGCGTTCCAGCTGGTCTCTCTTTAAATCTCAGGCCGAATTCGTAGATTTTCAGGATGATTGGATGGTTTTCTAGGTAATTTGTTGAGGACAGGTGACTTGGAGACCCTACTCTTCCGCGGTCTTGCCCCTCCCCCCGGTATTCGTCTTTCTAATGGCTGAATAGTATTCCATTGTATACATATACCACAGCTTCTTTATCCATTCATCTTTCGATGGACACCGAGGCTCCTTCCACAGTTTGGCTATTGTGGACATTGCTGCTATAAAAATTGGGGTGCAGGTGTCTCAGTTTTTCACTGCATCTGTATCTTTGGGGTAAATACCCAGTAGTACAATTGCTGGGTCATTGGGTAGCTCTATTTTTAAATCTTTGAGGAACCTCCACACAGTTTTCCAGAGTGGCTGTACCAGTTTACATTCCCACCAACAGTGCAAGAGGATTCTCCTTTCTCCACATCTTCACCAACATTTGTTGTTTCCTGTCTTGTTAATTTTCCCCATTCTCACTGGTGTGAGGTGGTATCTCATTGTGGTTGTGATTTGTATTTCCCTGATGGCAAGTGATGCGGAGCATTTTCTCATGTGCTTGTTGGCCATGACTATGTCTTCTTTGGTGAAATTTCTGTTCTTGTCTTCTGTCCATTTCATGATTGGATTGTTTCTTTGCTGTTGAGTTTAATAAGTTCTTTATAGATCTTGGAAACTAGCCCTTTATCTGATATGTCATTTGCAAATATCTTCTCCCATTCTGTAGGTTGTCTTTTAGTTTTGTTGACTGTTTCTTTTGCTGTGCAGAAGTTTTTTATCTTGATGAAGTCCCAATAATTCATTTTTGCTTTTGTCTCCATTGCCTTCATAGATATGTCTTGCAAGAAGTTGCTGTGGTCAAGTTCAAAAAGGTCATTCCTGTGTTCTCCTCTAGGATTTTGATGGAATCTTGTGTCACATTTAGATATTTCATCCATGAGTTTATCTTTGTGTATGGTGTAAGAGAATGGTCTAGTTTCATTCTTCTACATGTGGCTGTCCAATTTTCCCAGCACCATTTTATTGAATAGACTGTCCTTTCTCCAGTGGACAGTCTTTCCTGCTTTGTCAAATATAAGTTGACCATAGAGTTGAGGGCCCATTTCTGGATTCTCTATTCTTTTCCAATGATCTATGTGTCTGTTTTTGTGCCAGTACCATACTGTCTTGATGATCACAGCTTTGTAGTACAGCTTGAAATCCAGCATTGTGATGCCTCCAGCCCTGGATTTCTTTTTTAATATTCCCCTGGCTATTTGGGGTCTTTTTTGATTCCATACAAATCTTAAGATGATTTGTTCCAGCTGTGTGAAATAAGTCCATGGTATTTTGATAGGGATTGCATTGCATGTATAAATTGCCCTGAGTAGCATAGACACTTTCACAATATTTATTCTTCCAATCCAAGAGCATGGAAAAATTTTCCATCTCTTAGTGTCTTCCTCAATTTCTTTCAGAAATGTCCTGTAGTTTTTAGGGTATAGGTCCTTTACGTCTTCGGTTAGGTTTATTACTTGGTATCCTATGCTTTTGGGTGCAATTGTTAATGGGATTGACTCCTTAATTTATCTTTCTTCAGTTTTACTCTTAGTGTATAAAAATGCCACTGATTTCTGTGCATTGATTTTGTATCCTGCCACATTGCCAAATTGCTGTATGAGTTTTAGCAATCTTGGGGTGGAGTCTTTTGGGTTTTCTATGTATAGCATCTGTGAAGAGGGAGAGTTTGACTTCTTTGCCAATATGAATGCTTTTTATTTCTTTTTTGTTGTCTGATTACTGAGGCTAGGACTTTTAGTCCTATGTTGAATAACAGTGGTGAGAGTGAACATCCCTGTCGTGTTCCTGATCTTAGGAGAATGGCTCCCAGTGTTTCCCCATTGAGAATATTTGTTGTGGGCTTCTCATAAATGGATTTTAATATATTGAGGAATTTTCCCTCTATCCGTACAGTCTGAAGAGTTTTGATCAGGAATGGATGCTGTATTTTGTCAAATGCTTGCTCTGCATCTATTGAGAGGATCATAGGGTTCTTGTTTTTTCTTTTGCTGATATGATTTATCACGTTGATTCTTTTATGAGTATTGAACCACCCTTGTTTCCCGGTCATTGTGAATAATCTTCTTGCTGTACTGTTGGATCCTATTGGCTAGTATCTTTTTGAGAATTTTTGCATCCATATTCATCAGGAATATTGATCTATAATTCTCCTTTTTGGTGGGGTCTTTGTCTAGTTTTAGAATTAAGGTATGCTGGTCTCATAAAATGAGCTGGGAAATATTCCATCCCTTTCTATCCTTCAAAGCATCTTTAGTAGAATAGGTATTGTTTCTACTTTAAACATTTGATAGAATTCCCCTGGGAAGCCATCTGGCCCTGGACTTTTGTGTCTTAGAATGTTTTTGATGACTGCTTCAATTTCCTCCCTGGTCATTGGCCTGTGTAGGTTTTCTATTACTTCCTGTACCAGTTGTTAATTTGTGGTTTTCCAGAAATGCATCTATTGCCTAATTTGTTGGCATATAGCTGCTCATAATACTTTTTAAAAATCATTTGTATTTCCTTGGTATTGGTTGTGATCTCTTCTCTTTCATTCATGATTTTATTAATTAGAGTCTTTTCCCTTTTGTTTTTAATAAGGCTGGCTAATGGTTTATCTATCTTATCAATTCTTTCAAAGAACCAACTCCTGGTTTTGTTGATTTGCTCTACAGTTCTTCTGGTCTCTATTTCATTGAGTTCTGCTCAAATCCTTATTATATCTCTTCTTCTGCTTGGTGTAGGTTTTATTTTCTATTCTGTCTCCAGTTCCTTTAGGTGCAAGGTTAGCTTGTGTATTTGAGTTTTTTCCAATTTTTTGAGGAAGCTTATATTGCGATGTATTTCCCTCTTAGGACTGCTTTTGCTGTATCCCAAAGATTTTGAATGGTTGTATCTTCATTTTCATTAGTTTTCATTACTCTTTTTAATTCTTCTTTAATTCCCTGGCTGAACCATTCATCTTTTAGTAGGATGCTCTTTAACCTCCATGTGTTTGAGTTTTCTCCAAATTTCTTCTTGTGATTGAGTTCAAGTTTCAAAGCATTGAGGTCTGAAAATATGCAGGGGACAACCCCATCTTTTGGTAGTGGTTGAGACCTGATTTGTGACTCAGTATGTGGTCTATTCTGGAGAAAGTTCCTTGTGCACTTGAGAAGAATTTGTATTCAGTTGCGTTCAGACGCAAAGCTCTGTATATATCTGTGAAATCCATTTGGTCCAGTGTATCATTTAAAACCCTGGTTTCTTTGGTGATGTTGTCCTTATAATATCTGTTATTTGCAGAAAGCACCATGTTGAAGTCTCCTCCTATTAGTGTATTATTATCTAAGTATGTCTTTACTTTGGTTATTAATTGATTAATATACTTGGCAGGTCCCACATTAAGAGCATAAATATTCATGATTGTTAGGTCTTCTTTTTGGATAGACACTTTAAGTAGGATATAGTGTCCCTCTTCACATCTTACTACAGTCTTTGGGATAAACTTTTATTTATCTGGTATGAGGATTGCTACCCCAGCTTTCTTTTGAGGACCATTTGAATCGCAAATTGTTCTCCACCCCTTCATTTTCAGGCTGGAGTTGTCCTTAGGTCTAAAACAGTTTCTTGTAGAAAGCAAATAGATGGGTCTTGCTTTTTTATACAGCCCGAAACTCTGTGTCTTTTGATAGACTAACGTTCAGAGTAAGGACTGAAAGATACGAATTTAGTGTCATGGTAATACCTATTCAGTCCCTGTTTTTGTGGATTAAATCTTTGGGCTTCCTCTTTCTTTTTAAAGAGTCCCCCTTAATATTTCTTGCAGAGCTGGTTTGGTGGTCACATATTCTTTCAGTTTCTGCCTATCTTGGAAGCTCCTTCTATTCTGAGTGAGAGCCTTGCTGGATATAGTATTCTTGCCACATGTTCTTCTCATTTAATATCCTAAATATATCCTACCAGCCCTTTCTGGCCTGCCAGGTCTCTGTGGAGAGGTCTGCTGTTAATATAATATTTCTCCCCATATAAGTTCATATAAGTTAGGAATCTCTTGTCTCTCACTGCCTTAAGTATTTTCTCTTTATATTTGGAATTTGAAAGTTTCACTATTAAATGTCGAGGTGTTGAACAGTTTTTATTGATTTTTTTTGTTTGTTTGGGGATCCTTTCTATCCTCTGGATTTGAATGCCTGTTTCCCTCCCCAAATTGGGGAAGTTCTCAGCTATGATTTGTTCAAATATGTTTTCTAGCCCTCTGTCCCTCTCAGTGCTCTCTCAAACTCCAATTATATGTGGATTTTCCTTCTGAGGCTATCATTTATTTCCCTTAACCTTTCCTCATGGTCTTTTACTTGTTTTCTCTTTTTTCCTCAGCTTCCTTCCTTGCCATCAACTTGTCTTCTATGTCACTCACTCTTCCACCTCATTAACCCTAGCAGTTAGGACCTCCAGTTTGGATTGCATCTCATTTAATTGATTTTTAATTTTTACCTCATTAGATCTAAATTCTGCAGTCATGAAATCTCTTGAATCTTTTATGCTTTTTTCCAGAGCCATGAGTAACTCTATAATTGTGCTTCTGAATTGACTTTCTGACATTGAATTGTAATCCAAGTTCTGTAACTGTGGCAGAGAGTACTTTTTCTGATTCTTTCTTTTGTTGTGAGTTCTTTCTAGTCATTTTGCTCAGTGCAGAGTGGCTGTATGAGCCAGCTGAGTCAAGATTATCAATCATGACCTAAGTAAATTTCACCCTAGATGATTCTGAGGAGGTCAGATACCAGAAATTGAAAGTAAAGATCAGAATGAAATAAAACAAAAGGACCACTAAAGTGAAAAATAAATTTTAAAACAAAGTAGTAAAAAATAAAAGGCCAGGAATCCCAAGAAGAAGGAAAAAAGAAGAAAAGAGAAAAAAGTGAAATTAAATAGAATAAAAAGAAGGAAAAAAGCAGGGGAGCTGGGAGATGGTGGTGGTGACAAAGTTGTAGTGGAGGAAGAATGTAGTCTACCTGAGGGTTCTTAGAGGGTGATCCTCTTGGTTCTGAGTATATTAAGTTCTGTATGTTAGAAGATGCTCAGTCCCAGAAATATATTGTAAAAACCAGAAAACTTGTAGAGAGCCCCAACATTGACCACCAATACATAAATCAGATAAAAGAGTGGGCCAGAATAGGAATGAAGAGAGAATATAATGAATGAACCAGCATGGTAAACCCTTGATTCTGAGTGCGTGCTGGTCATGTTTTAGAAGGTATTAACTTCCACCATTGCAGAACAAAATAAGGCAGAGAAAAAAAAAAAAAACACACAAAACCAAAAAAAAAAAAAAAAACCCACAAAAAGAGCAAAACAAAACAACAAAACAAAGCAAAAAAACATATCTCGCGTATCTCCCAAAATTAAGTTGAGTATGTTGAAGGGAATCTAGGAGTGGAAATTATGTCTAAGACCTGTAATTGTGGAAATATGAAAGTCAAAAAGGAAAAAACTTAAAAATGAAGAGGTGGTAAAATATTGTAGTTAGGGTGGGAAAAGAGGAAAAAAATTGGAAATTTTTAGTCTGATATAAAAACGAGTTGTACTGGAAAAAGGAGGGGGGAGGAGGGATATCCTCTAGTTCTATATACTATAAATCCCTCAACCTTCCCTGGAGCTTTCCAGTGTGGCTTGGTCAAGAACTTGCTCTTCCTCTGATCTCCCAACTGATCTTCTGGAGGAAGGCCTGCTGTGCTGACTCTCAGATGTGTGCACCTGGGGGAGCTGCCCCGCCCCTACTGGGTGCTGGGCTCAGTGGGAGCTATTTACCCCATGAGGCCTCTGTTTCCTGGCAGCTCTGTCTTGCTAGAAGCAAAAACCCTTCTCTGTAGACTTCCTGCTGTTCTCTCATTAAATCTCAGGTCAAATTCGTAGGTGTTCAGGATGATTTGAAAGTTATCGAGGTAAGTTGGTGGGGCCAGGTGAGTTGAGGACACCTACTCTTCCACCATCTTGCCCCACCTCCAAGTTTGATAAATTCTTTATAGATTTTGGATCCTAACTTGTTATCAAATATGTCATTTGCAAATATCTTCTCCCATTCCATAGGTTGTCTTTTAGTTTTGTTGGTTGTTTCCTTTGCTGTGCAGAAGCTTTTTATCTTGATGAAGTCCCAATAGTTCATTGTTTGCCTTTGTTTCCCTTGCCTCTGGAGATATGTCGAGTAAAAAGTTGCTATGGCCAAGGTCACAGAGGTTTCTGCCTGTTTTCTACTCTAAGATTTTGATAGATTCGTGTCTCTCATTTAAGTCTTTCCTCCATTTTGAATTTATTTTTGTGTATGGTGAAGAAAGTGGTCCAATTTCATTCTTGTCAATGTTGCTGTCCAGTTTTCCCAACACTATTTGTTAAATAGACTTTTTTCCATTGTATATCCTTCTCTGTTTATTGAAGATTAGTTGATCATATAGTTTTGGGTCCATTTCTGAGTTTTCTATTCTATTCCACTGATCTATGTGTCTGTCTTTGTCCAGTACCATGCTGTCTTGATGACTAGAGCTTTGTAATGTAACTTGAAGTCCAATGTTTTATATTTGTATGATGTTATTGTAATCCAAATTGTTAAATATCAATGTAGCAAAATTTATCAGTTTTCCATTAGTTTTTATTAATAATTTGGTTCTCTTTATGATTTAAAATATTCTTTTATGTTCTAAAATGTAAGTCATTGTTATAAATAGGCTTTTGCACTCTTTCCTTACAGAACTACAATGCCATATATAGTGATATTTTATTTTATCATGTCCCATCTGTATTTTAATTCTTCTGTCAAAATGTTTTTTTCAAGCTTGAATTCAACAGTTTGATCTAACATCTAACTCATATTTCTGCATATTCTCTTAGTATTTGTGTAATCGTCTGTTAAATACAACTATATAAATCTAAATATGACCAAATTTATGTTCCAGTTCTAGACTTTCCTTTAGATCATTTTTATAGTTTCCTTTTTATTTCCTTTCTTGCTTAATTCTCAATTTTTAAATCTAATTTCTTGACAAAGTCAATTATTTTATCATCTTTATCTGTGCACTCTATTATATGAATATCCCATAGACTTATTTCTATCATATTTTTACTTTTTCTCTCTCCTTTTTTTTTTTCTGTTTCCAGGTATGTTTTTTTTAAACTGAAATTTAGATGTATATAATAATTGGGGAAACAATAAAAAGTGCGGTACAGAGTCATCATCGTCCAGGAATAGTTTACCTTTTCCTGGCAGGAAGTTGGGATAAGAATAAACTATCATGGTGAAATTTGTATTGAACTGATGCATATTTTGGGTTGTTTTAATGTTAGAGTTCATGTATTTCTGGTTTATCCTTTTGTCAGTGACAATCTTGGATAGTAAAAATGGAAGCCTAGGTGTTAAACAGACATTTTATGCTCCAGTTGAGTCTTTAATTTTGTCCCCTTGGTTCCTTAATACTGTTGAACTTAGCCATTAGCCACTACTTCTTAATCAGTAAATATCTTAAGAAGAAAGGTAGGGAAACAAGCTGAACCATTTCTTGTAGTGTGCTATTCTTCATGATTTTGCACACTCTAGTTTCTGAAGCATATATATATATATATATATATATATATATGTATATATACATGGATATATATAATTGTAATTTATATACTACATAGTATATACATACTACATACTACATAGTAGTATCAGATATGGATATATATAATTGTAATTTATATACTACATAGTATATACATACTACATACTACATAGTATATACATACTATATGTATGTATATACATACTATATCCATATATACATGGATATATATATAAAATTGTAATTTATATACTACATAGTTTTTCTTGGATACTCTAAAAGTATATATACACACATATATAAACATAAGTACATGCATATACATGTACATACATACACACATATATATGTATGGTTACAGCTGTTATACCAATCTATAAATTATAGTATATAATGTTTCTTATACTAGAATATATGTATATCTTACATAAGCTTAGTTGGACACTATGTACACTATACTCTTACATAGTTATATAGTGTATAACATGTATTACATTAACATGTATATGTCACATCTCTATATATGTATTGTATTATATTTTAAGATATTTTTCACTCTTTTTAGTTATCTTTATGTGTCACCTTATTTTGCCATATCTCTTCCGGGATGTCATATATATATATATTTTTTTTTTTTTCCCCCAAATGCATACATATTGAATCCTAGCTCTTCTTAGGGCTTTTGGTATTTTCTATATGTCTCTTCCCAAACTTGCCAGTGCTACTATTTCTCATTGATTCTACCCATGGCTGTCTTGCTGTTTCTCATGTACAGTATACTCAGGACTTCTCCCATTGACCTCATTAACTACAAGTTCCTTTACTGACTCCCCCACTTTTATCAGTTGAATGCCTACCTCTTATTCCACTATGCAGTCAATCTATAATAATTTGTTACCAACGTATTCTCTTTGAAGAGACAAAAAAAGCATCATTTCTTTCTTTCTTTCATTTGTTGTTCTTGTTTTATTCTTCAAAGAACCTAGTCTGGAGCCAACTCCACAATTAGACAATTGTTTCTTTAAATTTGTACATATTACATATGTTATATTACATATAACAAGTCTGTTATATTTTCCATATTAAATTTAATGAAGAATTAATTTCTGTTGCATATCATGGTAGACACAATTATATAAAGATGAAGGAGCTATGAAGCTTTTTAAAAGAAATTTATTCCTGGAGCCTTGTATATTAGTAGAGCATTAGTAGAGACCAAATTATTTGTTGCTAATATGCTTCTCTCCTTCTCAGAGAGCCTATAAATGAACTGGCCAGTTTCCAGTTGATATTAGCCCTGTAATGCAAAATTCCTAATACAACTGCCCTCTTCAAGCAGTATGTTCATCCTGCCAATGAGGCAATATGCTCAACCATGTGAGGTCTTCTCATTTAAATTTCTACAATAATGTTTGGGTGACACTGATGCCTTTCAACTTCCAGCTCAATTTGTGAAGTAGCCTGGAAATAGGACATTCTATTGGATCATTCTACTTGGGAGGATAAGGGCTCACGAGTTCTCCATTTTGCTGATACTCTGCTTATAAATTACGCTGGCAACCCTGAATTATTTACATACTATGCTATGGTAGTGTTTGCATCCACTCAGTATGTGTGCTACATGTGTTTCAATTCCACATATCAAATTTCAGTTTTCAAGAACTTAATTTTAAAATCTGTTATCTAGGCTATATTAACTTTATACATTAATTTACCTTAGATTATTAATCCAGCTTTTCTATCTTAGCTTTTGGAGGTCAGCATGTTACCACCCTCATACTCTCTATCATTTGAAAACTGAGGGACACAACAAATGGGGTTTCTTTTTGGAAAATTGTATCATAGTTAGAGTATCATTTAATGTCTCTGTTATTGGAACACAGTTTCTTTTGAAATACTATAAGTGAATACTCCAAAAATTTTTGTTAACATTTTTCAAGGGAATATTTTATATCATGATGCCATTAGTGGATGATCTCCCAGGAATTAGTTGTAAATTTTTAATTCTGACTCTTCATTGAGAAATGCTAAAGTGAAATAATATCTGTGTAAAACGGTTCTTCTAGATTTATTTTTAAGAAAGAGGCTATCCCCCAAATCACTCCAAATTTCTGAGTAAATTATTCTCTTTAGAAAACTCACTATAGTTTTATATTCCACAAAACAAAAGCATTTTTAAACCAAGCTGAAAAACCACATACCAGATTTTTTCCATATATTTATTTGATAAGCTATAAACCCTTGAATTATCTCAGATGTAGTAAACATTACAAATGACCTCTAGTTATACTAGAAATGAGACACTGAGAAGATATCTATGCTCATTTTCTTCTATTGAGGTCATTAGGGAAAACTTGTTTTGAATATATACTAGGAAGAAGCCCTAACTAAGTCATATACCTAGTAATAAAGCATATAGTTCTTTTGCTTCTATACATGTATTCACAACATCTACTAGGTGTAGGGAAGAAATTAAATCAAAATTTCTTAATTCCATGAAAGTTACCACTATCTTTCAGATGACCTTTGTGTTCCCTTGAACACACACTTAAAGAATTAGAAGTGTCTTTTCCTAAAAAATTGAGATAAGGGAATTACATGCCAAACATTCTATGAAAAATTTTTCTCTCTTACATGAAGAATGGTATTGTGGCACTTTTATCAGGATATCCAGTGTTCCCTCAAGACAAGCAATGGAATACTCTAACCTCAGCCTGGCACACACAGAGCACATACAAAATTGAGCTTGATGTCTTCCCCATCTGTTACAAAAAATTGCTCTCTGTTTTTTTTTTCCTCTCTCTTTTTTTTTTTTTGCTCTCTGTTTTCTACTTCCTACCTCACCTAATACCCTGAGCCAGAAATCTATACATAATTCAAAACTATCTTTCCTCTCTCCAGTTATTCATTGACTCCATGCCACCTCCTTTTCCTTTTTAAAGATATTATTTATTTATATGACTGAAGGAGAGAGAAAACATGCACATGAGTATGAGCAGGGGGAGGGACAGAGAGAAGAGAGAAGGAGAAGCAGACTCCCTGTTGAGCACAGGCACTTGGCTCAATCTCAGGACCCTAAGATCATGACCTGAACCAAGAGTCACACACTTAACTAACTGAGCCACCCAGCCACCCCTCCTTCATCTCTTTTATGTTATTCTTAGCACTAATTCTCGACAGCACTCTATCATTATGACCAGCACTGTTATGAAATCTTTCTCACTCCTTTCCCCAACCATATCTCCTGAAAAGCATTTTTTTTTAATTTTTTTATTTATTTATGATAGTCAAAGACAGAGAGAGAGAGGCAGAGACACAGGCAGAGGGAGAAGCAGGCTCCATGCACCGGGAGCCCGATGTGGGACTCGATCCCGGGTCTCCAGGATCGCGCCCTGGGCCAAAGGCAGGCGCCAAACCGCTGCGCCACCCAGGGATCCCCCTGAAAAGCATTTTTTAAATGAAAACCATTTTCGACACTTCTGCCAAAATCTGATCAAGTTAGTCATATTAGAGGTACCTGATGGATTTCTCCCATATCTAGAGCCACAAATCAGTGCTATATCCCCAACACATAGAAAACAACAGAAACATGAAATTATTTGGATTGAAATAATTTTGTCTAGAACTATATGAATGAACTCATGAAGAGACCTCCATTCATTCTTATTTGCCCATCTATTGATTCACACAGTGAGTCTACTGAGTTTCCTACATGGCACCAAGCACCAAACTGAGTGATATGACAGACAGCTAGATAAGGAATTCATATGTTAGCAACTATGACATACAGACAAAGGAAACTGAAATTTCAAGAAGACAGAGATTAACACAGGCTGAGGAGGAAGGAATGAGTTCAGAAAAAGGAAGGATGCAAATCAGTGATAGGCCTCAAGGGGATGGAGGTATTTGAGTTAGATCCTTGAATAAGAAAGGTTTTTAACAAATTTCAAACGGATTTTGAAGATAGTTTGAGGACTCACTCTCCAGATCACACCATTCTCCTGTCCTTTTGTGTTCCTCCCTTTCTTTCCTATCATTAAGAATATCTTTATCGCTGTGAGTAATGCAATATTTAACTAAAACTATTAAAGAATTATATTAACTTACGTATAAAGAGTCTGGATGCATTGTGCTAAGAGTTTGGGGCCATGGCATACTGTTATCTCCAAGAACTCTAGTTTGCTTTCCATTTCTGTTATTTTCTGTTTTCCAGCAATTTCTTCCCTCAGAGAAGCAGAGAGTATAGAAGTTCCAGCCTACCTTAACTATAACCATAGAGAGTGAAGAATAAACAATGCATTTGCTTCATGTATCCCTTTGCTACGGAGGAAGGTTTACCAGGAACCCCTGAAGACTTTTTTCACTTCCCATTGGCCAGCAGTGGATCATAAGCCATTGTTCCAGGTGCAAAGGGAGAAAGTAAAGAGTTATTTCTTTATTTTCCATTTTTTATTTTCCTTGAACAGCATACTTGTTAATTTCTACATGAGCAATATCATGTTATAAACACTATTTGGGAAATCTGTTCTCAGTTCATTAGGAACTGGCTCAGAGATCACAACAAAAGAACAAATGGATCTAACTTTACAGCTCCCCATTTGCATATTAAATCACATATCTAATCCATTTTTAATAGAGAAATCTTTTGGTTTTATGATATCCTAATTTTTTACATGAACCACAAAGACTTAGATATTTTTCAGCCTTAAAATCAAAACCATCTAAAGAGAGTGTGAATTTTTGTGAAAAGACACAGACTTAGCTGATCTTATTACCATTAAATTCTGTTTAGAAAACTAAAAATGCCCACAGCTCTTATTATATATTGGATTATTCATACTTCTTCCTTTTATAATGGTTAATACTTAGTTGGTTGTATGGTTTATTCAATTGGTAGTTTTCAGATTTGGCCACATTTAACTGTGATCATGTAGGAATATGATAAAAGGAACCCTCAAGTTAGAAGTGACAGGAACAAGAGAGAAAAAAGGAAAATATGAGAAGCCAAAGGTCTGCACTGAGCAAGCTAATTTAAATATTATTTAGATTGGATCACACTAACACGTGCATAGGCACGTACACCAAGAATAAACTCCCCTCCCCAGCATTCCGAATCCCTAGCTGGTTTTCAAAACCCAGCAAGATGAAAGCCCAAGGAGCCTTCCTGGGAATACTAGTTTTCCCTTCTTTGGTCCTGGAGAGAATTGCTCTGTACCTTAAAGCCAAGCTCGAAAGGCCTGACTACATATAGTTTACAAAGAAAAGACCAAAGGTTAATATCCAAAGTATATAAAGAGCTTCTACAGTTTAATAGCAAAACAAAACAAAACAAAACAAAACCCCAATATGATTAAAAAATGAACAGAAAATCTGAATAGACACTTTTTCCAAAGAAGATATATAAATGGACACTAAGTACATGAAAAGATGCTCAACATCAGCAATCATTAAAAGAATGCAAATCAAAACCTCATTGAGATATCGTCTCATACCTGTTAGAATTGCTATTATCAAAAAGACAAGAGATAACAAATGTTGGTATGGATGTGGATAAAAGAGAACCCCTGTGCATTCCCCTACTGGTGGGAATGTAAACGGGTGTAGCCAGTTATAGCCACTATGGAAAACAGAATCAAGGTGCCTCAAAAAACTAAAAATAAAACTATCATATGATCTAACAATCCTGCTTCTGGGAATACATATAAGGAAAATGACATCACTAACTCAAAAAGATATATGTGCCCCCATGTTAGCTGCAGCATTATTTACAACAGCAAAGACAAGGAAACAACCTAAGTGTCCACTGATGAAGGAATGGATAAAGGAGTCATGGTATACATACACAATGGAACTTTATTCAGCCTTAAAAAAGAATGAAATCTTGTCAAATGCAATAACATGGATGGACCTGAGGTCATTACAGCAGATGAAATACATCAGAGAAGGACAAAATACCACATTAACTTATATGTGGAATCTGAAAGACCAACAAATAAAAACAAAACAAACAAAACAAAACAAAAAACCAAGATCATAGATAGAGAAGAGATTGGTGGCTGCTAGAGGTGGGGGTGGAAGGAAGGGCAAAAAGGTGAAGGAGGTCAAAAACTACTTCCAGTCATGAAATAAATAGGTCCTGGGGATATAATGTGCAGCACAGTGACTGTACTATAACAATACTATATTACATATTTGAAAGTTACCTAGAGTATATTTTAAAAGAGAAAAATAATTTTTTTCTTATTATGTATAGTGATATATGCTAACTAGGCTTACTGTTTTGATCATTTCACAATACATACCAATATCAAATCATTATGTTGTTCATTTGAAACTTACTTATACTTCACTTACACTTCAATTAAAAAGAAAAGAATCTATCTTCACTCAGGACTCTTATTACCAAATTGAATTGACTGGAGAAACAATGACAGCTTGGGGGTATTGAAATAAATAGACCCTCAGGTTTGAACTTCAGCAGATACTCAAGTTAGTGGAGTTTGGTCTCAAGACAGACTGTGTTGGACACTAGTTGTGTTAATTGTAGGTTTTGAATTTTTGGAGCATGTTACCTAGCCTCTCTATTCTTTAGTTCTTCCTTCAGCAGAACGGAGTCAAGAATAGTGATTAGGCTGAAAGGTGTGAAATTGCTGTTTTTGAAAGTCAAATATTCAAATAGGACAATTTCACATGCTTCAACATACTGTGCAGAATTCTATTATGAAAATTTTGCCTGAAAATGAAGCATAACTACCTGGCCTATTGCCTCAAATAGCAATAACAAAAATTATTATCTGTATGTTTTAATTTAAGGAAACTTTATTCCACATTAAACCATGGAAGCTATAGAAAGGAGGTACTGATCACTCCCATAGAACGCCTGATTTAATCAGAAACTCCAAAATCAAATTTCAAAACTTCAACTAAGATATCAGTACATCTTTTCATTCATTTATATTTTAAAAGAATCAGAAAGGAAATACAATATAAATAAGGAAGCTTCAACATGCGTTATTTTCATGGATCTTTGATTCATAAACATATTAGCTTAAGCCAGAAGGTTTTCCTAAAGGCTAAGCCTCTCTTCCTAAACAAAAGATTTAAGAACTTACATTGTTTTTAAAGAGAGACAAATGATTTATTGTCATTGCCTGAAACAAATCTGTCTAACAGCTGTTTGCCAACCATATAAGAAGAAAATAGAATCCTATTTTGAGGTAAGCTAGATCTGGTGCTACTTATAAGGCTAAAGTTCCATTTTGAAACAGTCAGATTAGAGTTGGCAGGGTCTGCTCTGGCCACCTGGGCTCAGTTTGGAAACAAGGTTGGAAATGCTGTTGCCCTTAGCATGACTTCAGGCAAAAGTTCTATAGTCCAATCAGCACCAGCTATGCCTGCCTAGGTTTGGATGCAAATTGATCATTCTTGGCTAACAATGGCAGGCAGTATATTAAATCATATCAACTTCTGAAGCTAACTCCCATTTTAAAAAAATTAGAAAATCAGTGGAACTAACTCTTTCTGTTTCAAGCTTTGAAGTATTAGGTATGATTAAAAAAAGAGAGCGAGAGAGAGAGTGCGCATTTGGTGGCTAAGAAGTCATATGTTAGGACCAAAAAAAATGAGGCACAGACTTCACCTGCAACAACACCTAGGAAATATTAGGGTCTGGGCTTGACCATTGATAATCACTGCCACCAGCTTTGCATCCCTAGTCCACCTTGAGAGAGATGCACCTGGTTCCAGAGCTCTCCAAGCAAAGGCTGATGATATTTTTATCTTTTCTTGCCAACGTTTCTCCTAAATTTGATGAAGCCTGTTGGTCCTGAAACATAAACAGGATGCCACAATGATGTTTTTATTTTTGAATTTAGATGCAAATAGGATGTTAAACTAGAAGTACATTGGTTCTTAGTGACTTCATTTGAGGGATTTGGAAGGTGGTCTGTGCTTGCACAGCCAGCACTGTTAATTGGCTGCTGTAGATAAGAGTTAAAGTAACACTGAGTCAATACTATATAAATGAAGTTCTCTGGTCCTCCTCCCAATGCAATCTGAAGTAATAGGAAATGTGTTCATTTCTATTTTCATGCAGTTGCTGGAATTTATTGTGAGATTTCTATCTTCCCTAACTGGTCTCAGATGACCCAGCACTCCTCAGGGTCTGGTAAACATATGGAAGAATTCTTTCCTTCTTTGATATGGACTTGCTCTTCTGCAGGGTGGATGAAGTTACAACTCCCTCCCCTTTTTAAACTAGAGACCCTTTTATTCTCCCCTTTTGGATATGGAGGATTTGCTCATATATGGTAAATCCATATTCTATGTGTAAGGCCTTCCCAAGTCAGAGGACAGAGCCTATTCTTTGTTTTCATTTTAAAGTGAGGAATCTATCCATTAACTTGATAAGCCCAAGTAATAGCTGGTCTTATTTTTTTAACATTTTTTTCACTTGTTTTTATTGAAGTCGATTTGTCAACATATAGTATAACACCCGGTGCTCATCTCATCATGTGCCCTACTCAGTGCCCATCACCCAGTTACCCCAATCTCCTGCCACCTCCCCTTCTGCAACCCTTTGTTTGTTTCCCAGAGTTAGGAGTCTCTCATAGTTTATCTCCCTCTCTATTTTTTCCCATTCAGTTCCCCTCCTTCCCTTATAGTCCCTTTCACTATTTCTTATATTCCCCATATGAGTGAAACCATATGATGTTTGTCCTTCTCCGATTGACTTATTTCACTCAGCATAATACCCTCCAGTTCCATCCATGTCGAAGCAAATGATGGGTATTTGCCCTTTCTAATGGCTGAGTAATATTCCATTGTATACATTGACCACATCTTCTTTATCCATTCATCTGTTGAAGGATATCAGGGCTCCTTCCGTAGTTTGGTTACTGTGGACATTGCTGCTATGAACAGGGTGTTGCAGGTGTCCCAGCGTTTCACTACATCTGTAGCTTTGGGGTAAATACTCAGTAGTGCAATTGCTGGGTCGTTGGGTACTCTATTTTTTAACTTTTTTGAGGAACCTCCAACTGTTTCCCAGAGTGGCTGTACCAGTTCGTATTCCCACCAACAATGCAAGAGGCTTCCACCTTCTCCACATCCTCTCCAACATTTGCTGTTTCCTGTCTTGTTAATTTTTGCCTTTCTCACTGGTGTGAGGTGGTATCTCATTGTGGTTGTGATTTGTATTTCCCTGATGGCAAGTGATGCAGAGCATTTCCTCATGTGCTTGTTGGCCATGTGTATGTCTTCTTTGGTGAAATTTCTGTTCTTGTCTTCTGTCCATTTCATGATTGGATTGTTTCTTTGCTGTTGAGTTTAATAAGTTATTTATAGATCTTGGATACTAGCCCTTTATCTGATAGGTCATTTGCAAATATCTTCTCTCATTCTGTAGGTTGTCTTTTAGTTTTGTTGACTGTTTCTTTTGCTGTGCAGAAGCTTTATCCTGATTAGCACCCAATAGTTCTTTTTGCTTTTGTTTCCCTTGCTTTCATAGATGTATCTTGCAAGAAGTTACTGTGGCCAAGTTCAAAAAGGGTGTTGCCTGTGTTCTCCTCTAGGATTTTTATGGAGTCTTGTCTCACATTTAGGTCTTTCATCCATTTTGAGTTTATCTTTGTGTATGGTGTAAGAGAATGGTCTAGTTTCATTCTTCTGCACATGGCTGTCCAATTTTCCCAGCACCATTTATTGAAGAGACTGTCCTTTTTCCAGTGGATAGTCTTTCCTGTTTTGTGGATTATTAGTTGGTCATAGAGTTGAGGGCCCACTTCTGGGTTCTCTATCTGTTCCATTGATCTATGTGTCTGTTTTTGTGCCAGTACCATACTGTCTTGAGGATCACAGCTTTTTAATTCAGCTTGAAAGCTGGCATTGTGATGCCTCCAGCCCTGGATTTCTTTTTCAATATTCCTCTGGCTATTCTGGCTCTTTTCTGATTCCATACAAATCTTAAGATGATTTGTTCCAGCTCTGTAAGGAAAGTCCATGGTATTTTGATACGGATTGCCTTGCATGTGTAAATAGCCCTGAGTAGCATAGAGATTTTCACAATATTAATTCTTCCAATCCATGAGCAAGGAATGTTTTTTCATCTCTTTGTGTCTTCCTCAATTTCTTTCAGAAGTGTTCTGTAGTTTTTCGGGTATAGATCCTTTTTCTCATTGGCTAAGGTTTTTCCTAGGTATCCTATGCTTTTGGGTGCAATTGTTAATGGGATTGACTCCTTAATTTCTCTTTCTCCAGTCTCATTGTTAATGTATAGAAATGCCACTGATTTCTGGGGAATGATTTTGTATCCTGCCACATTGCCGAATTGCTGTATGAGTTCTAGCAATCTTGGGATGGAGTCTTTTGAGTTTTCTATGTACAGTATCATGTCACCTATGAAGAGGGAGAGTTTGACTTCTTCTTTGCCAATTTAAATGCCTTTTGTGTCTTTTTTGTTGTCTGATTGCTGAACTATATTGAATAGCCATGGTGAGAGTTGACATCCCTGTCATGTTCCTGATCTTAGGGGAAAGGCTCTCAATTTTTCCCCCCTGAGAATGATGTTTGCTGTGGGCTTTTAATAGATGGATTTTAATATATTGACAAATTTTCCCTCTATCCCTACAGTCTGAAGAGTTTTGATCAGGAATGGATGCTGTATTTTGTCAAATGCTTTCTCTGCATCTGTTGAGAGGATCATATGGTTCTTGTTTTTTCTCTTGTTGATATGATCTATCAAGTTGATTCTTTTATGAGTATTGTACCACCCTTGCTTCCCGGGAATAAATCCCACTTGGTCACAGTGGGATATAATAATATTCTTGATGTACTGTTGGGTCCTATTGGTTAGTATCTTGTTGAGAATTTTTTCATCCATGTTCATCAGAGATATTGGTCTATAATTATCCTTTTTGGTGGGGTCTTTGTCTGGTTTGGAAATCAAGATAATCCTGGTCTCATAAAGTGGCTTTGCAAGTATTCCATTCCTTTATATCCTTCAAAACAGCTTTAGTAGAATAGGTATTATTTTTTGATAGAATTCCCCTGGCAAGCTATCTGGCCTTGGACTTTTGTGTCTTGGAAGATTTTGATGAATGCTTCAATTACCTCCCTGATTATCAGTCTGTTCAGGCTTTCTATTTCTTCTTGTTACAGTTTTGTTAATTTTGGTTTTCCAGAAATGCATCCATGTCTTCTAGATTGCCTAATCTGTTGGCATATAGCTGCACATAATACGTTTTTAAAATCCTTTGTATTTCCTTGGTATTGGTTGTGATCTCTCCTCTGTCATTAGTGGTTCTATTAATTTGAGTATGTTTTCTTCTTAATAAGGCTGGCTAGGCCTTATCTATCTTATTAATTTTTTTCAAAGAACCATCTCCTGATTTTGTTGACCTGTTCTACTGTTCTTTTAGTCTCTATTTCATTGGGTTCTGCCCAGATCTTTATTATCTTTCTTGTTCTGTTTGGTGTAGGTTCTACTTGCTGTTCTTGCTCTAATTCCTTTAAGGGTGAGACTAGTTTGTATGCTTGGGTTTTTTCCAATTTTTTGAGGGAGGCATGTATTGCAATGTATCTATCTCTAAGGACTGCTTTTTCTGTATCCTAAAGATTTTTGAATGGTTGTATCTTCATTTTCATTAGTTTCCATGAATCTTTTTAATTCTTCTGTAATTTCCTGGTTGACTCATTCATCTTTTAGTAGGATGCTCTTTAACCTCCATGTGTTTGAGTTTCTTCCAAATATCTTCTTGTGATTGAGTTCAAGTTTCAAAGTATTGTGGTCTGAAAATATGCAGGGGACAACCCCATCTTTTGGTAGTGGTTGAGACCTGATTTGTGACCCAGTATGTGGTCTATTCTGGAGAAAGTTCCATGTGCATTTGAGAAGAATGTGTATTCAGTTGCATTCAGATAGGAAGTTCTATATATAACCCGTGGTCCAGTGTATCATTTAAGGGCCTTGTTTCTTTGGTCATATTCTGCTTATAATGTCTGTCATTTGCAGAAGTGTCGTATTGAAGTCTCCTACTATTGGTGTATTATCTAAATATCTCTCTATTTTGGTTATTAATTGATTGGTATACTTGAAAGCTCCCACATTAGGGGCATAGATATTCATGATTGTTAGGTCTTCTTGTTGGATCTCTTACTACAGTCTTTAGTATAAACTTTGATTTATCTGATATGGTGATTGGTACCCCAGCTTTCTTTTGAAGACTATTTGAATGGTAAATGTTTCTCCACTCCTTCTTTTGCAGGCAGGAGGTGTCCTTAGGTCTAAAATGAGTTTCTTGTAGTCAGCAAATAGATTGGTCTTGCTTTACTACCCAGTCTGATACCTTGCATTTTTTTTTTTTATGATAGTCACACACACACAGAGAGAGAGAGAGAGAGAGGCAGAGACACAGGCAGAGGGAGAAGCAGGCTCCATGCACCGGGAGCCCGACGTGGGATTCGATCCCGGGTCTCCAGGATCGCGCCCTGGGCCAAAGGCAGGCGCCAAACCGCTGCGCCACCCAGGGATCCCTACCTTGCATCTTTTGATGGGATCATTTAGCCTATTCAAGTTCAGAATAACTGTTGAAAATTACAAACTTAGTGTCATTGTATTACCTCTTCAGTCCTTGTTTGTGATTTGTTTCTTTGGGCTCCCTTTTTCTTTTACAGAGTCCCCCATAATATTCCTTGCAGAACCAGTTTGGTGGTCACACACTCTTTCAGTTTCTTTCTATCTTGGAAGCTCTTTATCTCTCCTATTCTAAATGAGAGCCTTGCTGGATAAAATATTTCTGACTGCAGGTTCTTTTCCTTTAGTACCCTGAATATATCCTGCCAGCCCTTTCTGGCCTGTCAGGTCTCTGTGGAAAGGTCTGCTGTTAATCTGATATTTCTCCTCATATAAGTTAGGGATCTCTTGTCTCTTGCTGCTTTAGTAATTTTCTCTTTATCTTTGAAATTTGCAAGTTTCACTATTAAATATCGAGGTGTTGAATGGTTTTTGTTGATTTTTTGTGGTTCCTCTCTATCTCTTGGATCTGAATGGTTGTTTTCTTCCCCAGATTTGGAAAGTTCTCAGCTATGATTTGTTCAAATATACTTTGTGGTCCTCTTTCTCTCTCTCTCTCTCTCGTTTCTGGAATCCCAATTAGATGTATATTCTTCCTTCTCAAGCTATCATTTATTTCAATAAGCCTTTCTTCATGGGTTCTTAATTGTTTTTCTCTTTTTTCATCACCTTCCTTCCTTACCATCAACATGTCTTCTATGTCACTCACTCTTTCTTCCACTTCATTAACCCTAGCAGTTAGGACCTCAAGTTTGGATTGCATCTCATTTAATATATTTTAAATTTTGACTTGATTAGATCTCAATTCTGCAGTAATGAAGTCTCTACAGTCCCTTACACTTTTTTCCAGAGTTACCTTTAGCTTTATGATTGTACTTCTGAATTGAATATCTGACATCATATTGAAATCCATATTTTGTAACTCTGTGGCAGAGAGTCCTGTTCCTGGTTCTTTCTTTTGTGGTGAATTATTCCTTCTAGTCATTTTATCCAGTTCAGAGTGACTGTATGAATGGGCTGAGTCAAAAATATCAATCACAACCTAAGTAAAATACAGCCTAGATGATTCTGAAGATGTCAGAGACCAGAAAATAAAATAAAAAGAACAGAACAAAATTAAAAAAAGGACCAATAAAGTAAAAGACAAAGTAGTAAGAATAAAAAGTCAAAAACTAAAAATGAAGAAGAAAAAAGAAAAAGGAAGTAAAAGAAAAATGATAAAGGAAAAAGAGAAAAAGAAAGAAAGGGGGAATGGTCATGGTGAGGAAGTAGTAGTGGAGAGAGAATGCAGTCTACTCTATTTGAGGGGTCCTAGAGGATGATCATGATTCTGAATGTATTTTGTTCTGTATGTTAGAAGATGCTCAATCCCAAATTTATATAAACCAGCAATACTTATATCACACCCCAGCATTGACCACAAAAATATAAACAATATAAAATAGAGGGGCAGAGTGGGAAGGAAGAGAGAATATAATCTCACAGAATGAACCAACACTGTGTTCCTCTTGGTTCTGGGTGAATGTTGGTCACGTTTTAAAAAGTACTAACTTCCACCATTGTAAAACAAAAGGTGACAGAAAAAACAAAGAAACAAACAAACAAACAAAAAACCCCAAAACCCATATCTTGTATATCCACCAAAATAAAATGGAAACATTGAAGTGAGTACAGAAGTGAAAAATATATCTAAGACATATAAATGTAGAAATATGAAAGTTAAAAAGGAAAACACTTAAAAATGAAGAGCTGATAAAATATTGTATTTAAGGTGGGAAAAGAGAAAAATATTGGAAATTTTTAGCCTGATATAAAAATTAGTCATAATAGAAAAAGAAAAAAAGAAAAAAAAAGGACCCTCTAGGTCTATATACTATTTTCCCTTGGTCCTGGATCTTGGGATCTAGTTGCTTGGTTAATAAATTTGCTTTTCCCCTGTTCTTCCAGCAGTTCTTCTGAAGGAGGGGTTTGCTTTGCTGATTCTCAGGTGTCTGTGCCTGGCAGAGATGCCTCACCCCCTGCCAGGTTCTGGGCTCAGTGGGAGCTGTTTATCTTGTGAGGCCTCTGCTCTCTAGAGGCCCTGCTCCTCCCAGGCACAAGGCAAAACAAAGAGGAAAAACAACAGAGGCGGTGGCCGGGTCTCCAGCTCTGGAATCAGCTCCCCACGAGTAACTAACCACAGTCTCCCAGTCCGCACTGGCCTAGATGCTCCTGGGGGCCGGTCTGGGTGCCGCTGAGCTGCACAGCCTCGGGGCCCCTGGTAGTAGGAGAGGTCTGCTTTCCTATGCCCTCCCTGGTTCTTCCTGTCCCAGGGGAATGCAGGACCCCCAGCTTTGTCCACTTGGGTGCCCTGGGATCTGGGGCTTTGTGCCACTGGACCCACATTCCTGGGGACCTTCTCTTCTGAAAGGAATGGGCACAGCCACCCTCATCCCGAGCCGGCCCCAGTAACCAACTGGCTTCTCCCAAATGTTGCCGGGCTGCAGTGCTCAAGCCCTTTACCGAGATCGGACAGTGGTTTGCGATGAGCTTTCCCCCAGGCGCCCGCTCCTCTAAGAGTGACTCTGGGAATCTTGAAGCTTCACTGCCCCTCCTGTGATTCTGTTCAATTTCCCTGCTTTTCTATCAGGGAAAACTCTGGTGTGGATTTTTAAAGTTCCCATTTCTCCAGGGCTGGGCTTTCTTGTCCCAGAGGCTCTTACCACTCTGCTTTATCCTGCCTACTGGCTGTTCCCCTCCCCTACTCTATTCTTTTTAATTTTTATTTCATCTTCCTATCTTGTTAGAAGTGAAAACTTTTCTTGCTGTAGCATTCCAGCTGTTCTCTCTTTAAATCTCAGATCGAATTCATAGCTGTTCAGGATGTTTTGAAAGTTATCTAGGATGTTTGTGGGGCCAGGTGAGATGAGGACCCTTATTCTTCCACCATCTTGCCTCTCCCAATAGCTGTTCTTATTGTGAATGAATCTATCTTCTGTCTATAGAAACATAGAGACTCCCCTGTTAGTAAACTAGGAAAGAAATTTTAAAATTCAGGACTATTATTCCAATAATTTACCAACTTCTCTATTTATGATTTGCAATTGCTATATTTCAAATGTTAATAAAAACAAAAAGACAATAATAGACACCCTTTAAAACTCCAGTGCTCAGGGTCAGCTAATTTACCCTTCTTCCTACATTAGAGTCCTATTCTTTTCATTTCCCAATCTGCCACTCGATCCCTCTTCCATGGTCTCATGCTGGTGGAAAGTGCCCATGAAAACTTTCCTTAGCCACCAGCTGTGACTTCAAGTACAGTTTTCTGAATTAACAGGTTTTGTTGTCACTTCTGGTA
Source organism: Vulpes lagopus (assembly GCF_018345385.1). Classification (NCBI taxonomy): domain Eukaryota; kingdom Metazoa; phylum Chordata; class Mammalia; order Carnivora; family Canidae; genus Vulpes; species Vulpes lagopus. The sequence continues at coordinate 92,690,665 of NC_054828.1, read as the reverse complement.
ATAAACCTGGCAGTAAAAAAGTCAGGCCTGGGTAGATATTATGTTGGGTTTGTTGCCCTTAAGAACTCTTGGCAATCATGCTGGATAAGAAATTGTTTATGATATATTGGGTCCAGAATATCACAACATTTTTTTTCTTTTCTGCCACCTTATTTCATTGAGCAAATAGGGACAAGAAAATCTTACTTGAAACACACACACACACACACACACACACACACACACACACACACACATATATATATATATATATATATATATATATATATATATATATATATATCCTGAATGTTTTAAATATCAAAATTAGGAGAATAGTCACTATGTGAATTAGAATTGTAGTTCAGTTATGATTATTTCTTCCCAATTTTAGAAGAAAGGATGTATGCATGAACTGAATTCATGTCTACGAATATCAGCACTATCCTACACTTGAATAGATCACTAAGATTATCCCTGGTTATGAGATGTCCAAGTTGACCAAGTCAACTATAAAATTTGACTTGCAATTATCAACAGTTAATTTCTCAGCCCTTATATTGTAGTATGAGTAGAAAGAATGAAAAAAATATTTATAACTAGATACTCAGAGACAGAGAAGCAAAAGAAACTCCATTTTGAAATCACAGGTATCAGAGTCAACTCTCTTCTTATTCTTAAACGTGTTTACATGTCATTTAGGGATTGTCAAAGAAAAAATGCACTGGTTGTAGTTAAGCAGGCAATGAAATTTTTAAGACTATTGCAACAGGGCAGAGAGACTAACCTGAGTGTCACTGAAACAAAAGGTAGGAGCATGTATAAATGCTGGGGTGGAAAAGTATTTGAGAGTTTTATCTGGGATTAGGCCATCTGTGGTTGTTAACAGTTTCTTATCTACGTTAGGTTCCTACCCACTCACAGAGGTTTGGGAGGTAGGTCCACTGTCTTCCTTGATTATGTTTCAAAGAGCACCCAGGTCTTTAAGAAAGACTCTCCTGGGTCTTAAAACTGGCACGTGGGTTTTAAGATTTACAACTCTCAAGGGCAGAGAACCAAATTTAGAATAATTAGAATTTACAAGTATTCTAAAGTATATGTGCTCTAAGAAGAGAGAGGAAGCTGTAGTTAGGAAAAAAATCCATCTAAAATTTAGTCAAGCTGAGCAGGACCTTAGGGTCCCATAATCACCATCCCACTGGTGAAAGTAAGCCATGGTAATTATCATCATGTAAAATTACTTCAACATATGACAATGCCTATCCAACCAAACTGGGGGCCCAACATATCCCTTCACTTCATCAGTGCAGAAGCAAATAATTTGATTACTCACCTCAGACATATCAGTATGCCAAATTGGAATACTTTTTATTATGATTATTAATGCTGTATCTGGAGGGAAGCATTTCTGTCTTTCATAAAGAATGTTTTTTTTTAATTTTCCTTAAGAGTTTAAGGTGGTATACTACATGTTTTGTCTATTTTGCAATACTCAAGGAAACTGTTTAAAAAATGCTATGATGATAGATTTTAGAAAACACCTGAATTTAGTAACAATGAAAAAGGTAGAATTCAAAGAATGATCTCAATAAACCATCTCTCTTTTGTCCAGAACCTTTGGAATTTTAGGGACAGCAAAAATATGAACTGTCTAGATAGTAAAAACTCCTTCATACACTGGCAACCTGGGAATCTGCCCAAGCAGATACCCTCCAGCCAGGATTTCCCTAAAATTCTCAAAGCACATGTTTGATTAATCCTTTCATAATTACATTTACATACACTCCTATGAAAATAACTCTAAATGATTTCAGGGACATAGTCTTCTCTGTCCAAATAAGAACTCTAGAACACAGAATTCTAGAGGAGAAAATACCACCATCAGTGAGTACTTTGTTTTTGATAACTTTTAGGTAACTTCCTGACTTCCCTCTGAGCATTGTTTTCAAATGGATGCCTGAGCATGTTTGGTCATTTAGTTCTTGGTGACAGTGGTAAACAGACCCTCTGTCCATTTCTCCCTTTACAACAAGTTTCACTGTCCGCTTCCCTAATGCCTTTCACAAAGTAGGAGAATAAAATCATTATGCATTTTATAGCAACACACAGATTACATTTTGTTGCATCGGTCCCTTCTATTCCCAGAGATATTCTCAACTTTATTAATATCTCTCCAGACCAATATATATTACCAGTTATTTAAAATTCCCCAAATAGGACTTTGCACATGTTTATGACAAATATTTACCGGGTTGAGTGGGGTGCAATAAAAATGCATTCAATATTCCATTTGCATATGATGTAAAACCTATCTTTCTAGGAGAAAAGTCTCTTACATCTCACTTGTTTTGGTCAATAGATAAAATTAAATCATATGTAGTGATTAATTTTAACATTTTAATCTAAGTTTCTACTTTTCAAAATAGAAATAGAAAATTACCTTGCAGGTCTGCTGGGATATCAAATGTGATTATATATGTGTATTTGTGTGTATATTTGCATATGAATACATATATGTATGCGTATGTGTACACACATCTGTGTGTAAATGCCCATACATATTTCTTAACCTAATATTTGTGTTGTATTAAGAATTTCATCTATTTTAGATATAGTAATTGTTTTTTTCTTATAATTACTGTGTACCTGTGGAAATCAGGTTTCACTTGAATATTAACATGATTCAGGATACAATCTCTTACAAGAATAATTATGGAAAAGTTTTAAGACAGATTTTGGGGGAAAAAAAAGTCTAAAAGTATCAGGGATGGCATGCCAGGCAGATGGAGCAAAAGGTGAGGAAAAATAAATGTAGATGTACAAAATGGTGAGGCTTCTGATTTGAATAAATCATTTGGGAAGTCAGAATAGTAGGAGTATGAGATATTTGCTATAGGAAATTACATAAGGGCTTTGAATCCAAGCTATGGTACAGTCATTTTGTGCCAAACAGCCAAATGTTAAAGACCTTTCTGTTAAAATCAGACACATAACAATCCAGCTATGTGTTGGGACAAGTTAATTACTACTTCTCTCTGGTTGGATTGGTGTTTATAAAGAAAATAGATGCAATGAATAAAATGTGGATTGGTTATCAGCTTTTTGAATGAAAACCCTCAAAGAGGTTACCAATTTTTTTTTAAAGATTTTATTTATTTATTCATAGAGACATAGAGAGAGAGAGAGAGAGAGAGAGAGAGAGAGAGGCAGAGACACAGACAGAGGGAGAAGCAGGCCCCATGCAGGGAGCCCGATGTGGGACTCAATCCCTGGTCTCCAGGATCGCGCCCCGGGCAAAAGGCAGGCGCCAAACCGCTGCACCACCCAGGGATACCCAAGGTTACCAAATTTAAACTGGATTGGAGAATATACGTAAACCCAATGCCAAAGTAAGATATCTTATTATCTCATCTTGAAATAATATTTTAGCACCTACATATGGGGAAGTCCAGGTCATAATGCAGTGTTAAAATATTTACCAACCAGGTGCCCAGAGATCATTGTCTATTTTACAGACCTGTGTTCTAGGAAGATAGATCCCACAATGTCTTCTCAATGCAGTGACCCTGTCAGCTGGGAAACACAGCCCAATGAATGTGAAGGCCTTACTATCTTTACACAATTGGTAAGTTATTAATCTCTATAAAAGCAATTAGAAGAGTACAGAGGAACCTTGATTTTTCAGGAAAACGGAAGTTCCCACTTCTAGGGAAGCACGAGTATGGCAAGATTAGGGTTTTTCTTTTAATCATTGTGAAGTATCTATAGTAAGTATCATCATTCTTATTAGAGTTCTAGCTCATGTAAATATGATGTGGAAATAAGAATAGAAATAAAGCCATAATTATTTTATATACAATGATTTAATAACGTGTTTAGAAGTGACTGGGAACAGTAGAATTACACAAAGTAGTGTGTCTTTATGCCAGAAATCACAAGTTAGAAAATAAAATTTAATGAAATCCTATCCACTACAATAGAATTTAAAAATAGATATAATTATAGAAATATCTAAAGCATATTCCCAGAAATAAGTAGGCAGAAACTTTTAAGAGATAATATGTATATCTGACTAAAGGAGAAACATAATGGTGTTATATATTTGAATGGGTTAATCAAAAAATTTAAATATGGGGGTGCCTGAGTGGCTCAGTCAGTTAGGCTTTGTACTCTTGATTTTGGCTGGGGTACTGAACTCAGAGTCATGAGATCCAACCAGGAACTGGGCTTGGAGCCTATGGACCCTGCTTAGGATTCTCTCTCCCCATCTCCCTCCACCCCCCCCACCACCAAAAAAGTTCAAATATGGCTTTCCTCAAATGTATCCATTTGAAGATTTATGATTACTAAAATATAATGATAGTTAAAACTAATTTCATTTTAAATAGGACAAAAATAATATATTTCATTTACATACATTAAAAAGAACTATCTAGAGAGTATATACAGGACACTGTAGTGCTGAGTATCTTACAGGAAACAGATTCCAGGCTTGAATATCAGACTTAATAGAAATAATAAAGAAGATAGTCAAGAGGTATGAGCAAGGTTAAGGGGACAGACATGGGGTAGTAAACACCCCAGAGACAGGCAACAATGGAAGCCACTGATCACCCTAAGTCCAAAAGGACAAGAGAGGCAAGTGGGTCACTGGAGCTCATTGCCTTGGAATAGGGATGACTACCTGACAGGATTTGTCCTGTCAAACTGTGGAGTGCAGCCTGGGTCAGAATGGTGAGGGAGAGGACTAGGGGAAAGGACAACTACCTGTCTTCTTTCTCTTTCTGCATTTCTGGCTCTTGTTGCTACTACCCATTGCCCAAACCCAGCAAATAATCACAGGGCAGGAGTGAGTGGGTCAGGCCAAAAACATGGATGGGAGAGGGGAGAAATAAAAAATATCTTAAACAGGAACCACAGATAATAATAAATATAATAGGGATCCCTGGGTGGCGCAGCGGTTTGGCGCCTGCCTTTGGCCCAGGGCGCGATCCTGGAGACCCGGGATCGAATCCCACGTCGGGCTCCCGGTGCATGGAGCCTGCTTCTCCCTCTGCCTGTGTCTCTGCCTCTCTCTCTCTCTCTCTGTGTGACTATCATAAATAAATAAAAAATTTAAAAAAAAATAAATATAATAAATATAATGTTTAACTCTGATATGTGAGTAATACAAACAAAAATAAATGTTATTTTATTTATTTAAAATGTTTATTTAAAATATTTAATATTACTTAAAATAATACTTATGTAAAAGAACATTTTTTTTTAATCTTTTTTTTTTTTTTTATGATAGTCACAGAGAGAGAGAGAGAGGCAGAGACACAGGCGGAGGGAGAAGCAGGCTCCATGCACCGGGAGCCCGATGTGGGATTCGATCCCGGGTCTCCAGGATCGCGCCCTGGGCCAAAGGCAGGCGCTAAACCGCTGCGCCACCCAGGGATCCCAAGAACATTTTATTTTAAATAATATTACATATTTGCATCATGAAACACTGTAAAATAGTGCACTATAAAAGCACTATAAAATATTTAATATAATGATTAACTGACATATGAGTAATATATTTATATAGTGATATGTCTATGTGAATTGAGACAAATAGAAAATGCAGTAGAAGAGTACTTACAAATATACCTCTGTAGATTAGTTACCTTATATTACATTATGCAATGGAAACAAATAACATCAAAATCTCAGTGGTTTATAATGACAAAGGCTTATTTTCCTGCTTTAATCCTGCCCACTGCCTGTCAGATGCAGCTTTGCTCCAGGCTGCTTTCACTCCAGTCCCAGGCCAACAGAGCATACTCAGTTTGGAACATGGAACATGGCTGGTCTCTTGGCAGAGAAAAAAGGGACATGGCAAACTATATGCTGGCTTCTAAAGATTACAAGCATAATGTTATCCTTAGGAACATTTCACGGGCTAAAGAAAGTCATGTGACCAAGCCCAGTGTCACTATTGGTGGGTGGATTTAAGCATTCTTTGAAGGGAGGGTGGGGAAGATCCTTAAAAGCTTAGTTTTTTTGTTAACAGATAATATAATTTATCACATTCCATTATTTATGGATTAATATATGATAATGGAAGCATATCAATTGAAAGCCCATCTAAAAAATTTATTCATATGATTACATAGCCATAGTGAGTTGAAGGTAGAAGGGAGCTAGAGCAATATTCAGATTCCACTAATGTAGAAAACGAGTCTCAGAAAGATGTAATGATGTGTCCAAGGTCATTACTTTAACAAATTGGATCAGATTGAGAATATCCAGTTCTGCACTCAGGCCTCTTTCCAGCTTTGGTCAGTTCTTCATGAACAGGTTTTGTTAAGGTGGAAGGAACTTATATTTTGTGAATTTAAACACTACTTGTTGAAGGTCAATGCCAATCTCATCTTTAGCTAGGAAATATAACACATTTTTAAGGACCTGGAGAGAGAGATCACTATCAATTCATCCTTCCTCAAATCTCTCTTCCATACCTACTTCTTTATATGAGAAAGTTAATAATCGATAGATCACTTGGTCTTTGGTAGGGATAAAGAATATAGGCACCAGGCTCAGATTTCAAAAATCACATATTGTTTTTTCCATAAAATTTCCTAGATTAACTATGGATAAGCAACTATTTCCTGGGCCAAGATTCTAAATTGGGAATTATAAAGAATATACAAATAAATTGTTCTATTTAGATAGGGAGGTAATTAAAACCTCTTTGTTGCAAAGGTTGACCAGAAACCCTTCATTCATGCTGTGAAACCACTGAAGAGTTTGTTGATTGCCCTGTTTGAAATGGCAGGCCAAATCGTAATCCTGGAAAAGGAGGAACTGCAATGGCAACTTTCCCTTCATCACCTGAGAGGACAAAACACAGCATTGTCTATTGTCTTTATCCTTCAGAATAATGAGAAGACAGCTTTCAGATTAGCCTCCTAGGAATCACTACCCTTTATAAGATAATCAAATCTGATGTGTTATTTATCAGTTGAATGTTATTGTTAAGTTTGGGACACTCATAATGCATAGTTGTATAATATATTCTAATTTGTTGGCATTTTCTCATCTGACAAAACAAAGTAACTAAAAAATAACAGCCACTCCAGTGTGTGTGTGTGTGTGTGTGTGTGTGTGTGTGTGTAAGTGAATTTGTAGCTGCTAAGTATACTTGTAACATTCAATGATTTGGTAAGTCCGTGACATTTATTCCTAACTGCTCCTCATAAAATAATACTCAAAATTGCCTCTAACTCCTACCTCCATCTGTGTGGCATTATCAAAATTTGGTTAGACCAAAGCTTTCAGGATTTTAATGAGGTTGAGGAGTTAGACAAACAATGATTAATTTATAGGAGGTCACCTGGAAAGTACAATGAACACAGGGTTGTAATATGGCAAGAAAGATGGTGCAAAAAAAATGGGAGTTAAAAAAAGTTTTCGTATGTGCTCAAGATAGTAGGTTTACTACTGAATTATAACTCATCTGATAAGACAAAGGATATTTTATTCATTGTGTTTAGACATTTTGATATGTTTGGCTCAACTATGTTGGAAAAATTAGAGCGGGGCTGAATCATCAGAGCACACCAACCTGACTGAATATCTTTGTGCTTACTGATGTATCTACTTCTCACTCATTAGATACAATGGACATGCTATTTTCAAAGAGAGAAAGTACTTGCCAGCCATAAGCAGAATCTTGCCTGTGACCTCTAGTATTCTGTTAAGTGGTATCAGCTCTTTAGAGAGATTCTCATGTACTTCAAGAAAAACTCTACCTACAATAGGAGCTTCACCAGACAGTTGAAATGTATAAGACTGAACATGGGTTCTAATTCCTATAAGGCCAAACTGCCTGCCTCAAACATTTAAATATTCAATGAAATACTAGTTTAAGTATTCAATGAAAAAATATATGAAGAAATGCACTGTTAAACACAGTAAAAACATGCATATGGTAAAAAAGAGAAACTATTCTCTTTCCTAGACTTTAGTGCACCCAATCAAGAATTGACCGGACTCATATAAGACATTTTTCTAGAGGATAATTTTTGCCTAAAATAACCCAGAGGAACATTTGGGAATGTCCCAAACTATAGTTGCTATGTCAAATAAATCACATCTACTATTTTGTAATTTTAACTATTAAAACATATTAAGAAATATGGCCTGTCATTCTTTTGGCAGAAGCACATGATTAAGCAGCTTGGTGAATGGAATGAACAGGTGCTGGAATAAAAATCAGAAAGCCCATTCGTCTTCATGCTACCAGAGGAAACTAAATCTTTGGGGGATTTCAACCAGTAGGACATCATTTTCTTGTTTAGGTAGTTTAATGTACTTTGGGTGGTTTCAGAGCTTTCTCTGATGATTTCGGGCTAGTCCATGTGGGACACAGTCATATAATGAATTACTTGCAGTGTGTTTAATGCCTCATTGTTAAATCATGCCCAGCATTAAGAGGGAAGAAAGCTGTTCCCTACCATTTGGGCATTACTGAATTATACATATATATCTTTTAGGTACCAAGTGATAACATTAAACAGTGAATTCTGAATTCAGGAGCATGTCTAAATCCTTAATATCATATGTTCTTTGCATATTATAGTATTAAAAATGTTGGTTGAATGACTGAGAAGAAAACGATAATTAACTCAACAGGTAGGTAATGTTTTTGTACATGTCATCTTCTAATCCTGGGATGTCCTTCCTATCTGCTGTCCCCTACACCTGGTCCATGCTCATTAATCTTTTAAATTTATCATCAGACATCTCTTCTGACAGGTATCCTACCCCAAACAGATATAATTACTCTCTTCTCTGAGCTATCTCTATACCATCTGTATGATTTTGTGATATATATATATATATATATATAAACATGTGCATGTGTGTAGCTTTAAAGTTTGTTTAAATGTGTCTTCTCTTTGATGATTGAAGAGAATTCTTTTTTTTTAATTTTTATTTATTTATGATAGTCACACAGAGAGAGAGAGAGGCAGAGACACAGGCAGAGGGAGAAGCAGGCTCCATGCACCGGGAGCCCGACGTGGGATTCGATCCCGGGTCTCCAGGATCACGCCCTGGGCCAAAGGCAGGCGCCAAGCCTCTGCGCCACCCTGCGCCACCCAGGGATCCCTGAAGAGAATTCCTTTCGGTCATAGAATAAGTTTTTCTCTACCTCAGTGTGTGTGTGTGTGTGTGTGTGTGTGTGTGTGTGTGTGTGTGTGTATTTCCTGTGTAATAGAAAATTCTACAGGCTATGTAACAGACTTTTGATACAATTCAGGATGGGTAAATGAGTTAAGAAAGATACGGTGTCTATACATCTGAATTTCCAAATATCTTTAAATAAATATGATGTGTCATTAGCATGATATCAGTTGAATGTGATATGTGAGCTACTAATTTATTCTCTATTTGCTAAGGAATTCTTTGAAGATCTACTTTTTTCTAAATCCTGGAAAATGAATGTATGTTATATACATAAGGGAGGAATGACATTTAGGGCAAAAGTCACTGCAAATGCAAAGTTATTGACCTGAAATTTGGTCTGATTTATACAATGTGATGAATAGAAATTCACTGCTATACTAATAGTAAGAAATGAGAATATAAATGTAGACAGAAATAGGAATAAAGGTTCTATCCCATGGCTATGGAAAGTGGAAAGCCAAAAAGAAATATTCATTTATTTCTTTATTTCTTTCTAAGCAGAAGATGTGATATACCTTTGACCTAGAAAAAAAAAATGGAGCAATATGACAGATGGATTAGAATGGGCATAAATCTGTTTATATGGAGAGCAGTTAAGAGGTTCAAGTACAAGATAATGAGGACCCCTGGTGAATGAGTGGTTACATGTGTAGAAAGAAAAAAAATTCAGGGGATCCCTGGGTGGCGCAGCGGTTTGGCGCCTGCCTTTGGCCCAGGGCGCGATCCTGAAGACCCGGGATCGAGTCCCACGTCGGGCTCCCGGTGCATGGAGCCTGCTTCTCCCTCTGCCTGTGTCTCTGCCTCTCTCTCTCTCTCTCTCTCTGTGCGTGTGACTATCATAAATAAATAAAAATTTTAAAAAAAATTAGATTTAGAGATACATCTAAATTAAAATTGACCAAATATGTGACTATTTACATAGGATTGAGAGATATATTGCACATCAAGTTTTTTCTTGTTATTTTTTGTTGTTTGTAGCTCTAAGGTAATTATTGTACTGTAGTATCATTAAGAGATATAGAGAAATACAAGAATTGGGTGGAAAATGGTACATGATTTGTAAGAGACTAAATTCTCTTGCAGAAATATTGTTACTAGATCTGCAAATGAAATGTCCCGTAGGCACTATGAAATGAATGTATTTCATGGGCAGGCTATCAGATTACAATCATAGATTCTGAACTTAATGACCTGGAGATAGTAGCTGAGGAACTGGAAAGAAATAAGATGTGTATGGAACAAAGACAAAAAAAAAGTTTAGAATTTTGAAGATGATATTATTCTTACTATTAAGAATTAAACAGGAGAAAAGAAAAATGAACACACCAAATAAAAAAAGAGTTGAGCACACTAGTCAAAATATGTTTGCCTGATAGGATAACCCTTGACAGTGAGAAAAGTGAATACCTACGTACTTACCCATGTGTTAGGTTTATGAGGGAGATATGCTGAAAGGTTCCTACAAACAAAATTACTTTAAAATTTTTGCCATAAAACATTGTTCCTAGGTCACAATCTACTCTTTAGGTAACAGTGCTGAATCATATGGAGTTATAAGAATTCCTTCTGTCTTTTCTCCAGGTAAATGTAGGTATTAGAAATGTAACTGTGTGTCACATCTCGGTATATTTTCTTAGACCTGTACCTTAACTTAGACCCTACAGATTTTACTAATTCAATGATGAAGAAAGGAGAATACAAAAAAAAAAAAAGTAAACCAAGGAGAACAAGAGGTTTTCCCCAAAGGTGTACAACAGATCTTTTCTAGTTAGCTAGAAGTGTCTCCACAGAAGAGTAACACCTAATCTTGAAGTGACCTATGCAGATTTTAAAAACAGTTTAGAGTTTAATTGAGTAGAATAGTGAGCTTTTCCCGGAAGTCAGCATCAAGGGAGGGCAAGAGAATTGGAAATGAGGAAGAAAAGTTACAAGGAGTAAGATTCATTCAAAAGTAACAACACACACACACAAATAGGTTTAATGAACAGTGAAATTAGGTTTTGAAATTTAATAATTAAGTAGTAATAGATGGCCTATAAGATGTGATACACACATGACACTCAAAGCAAATATGGCAAAATGTTAATAATTGTTGACTCCAAGTGGAGTATGTATAGTTTTGCTTCCTAGAAGATGCAGCTCTAAAGAGCGAATGGTGGAGCACATGGGAAAATAGTGTAATGTGGTCTTCCTTTACAATGTTAAGAAGAAGAAAATAACAGATTTAAAGAACATGAAAAGCAAGATGGTAAGTTTAAAATAATAATGTAAAACTATGTAGAACAGAAATAGATTAGGGAATTAATCTCAGAAAGGAAGCTCCAGAGAAGCTAAAGGAAATTGATAGTTGAATAAGAAAAATGAACAGTGATGTTGGATGGATCAGACCCTTTGAAAATTCCAGCAACCTAAACTATGCAAAATATCAGATTAGGGAAATTATAGGAATAGTTGACAGTATATAAGATTTCTCCCTACACAGAAGAATATTTTACTTGTACTTCAACCTTTTCTTCACTATTAATTTTGGGAATTCATTTTTAAAAAATTAAAATTGATATGTGAATCAAAATGATAAATGGGAAAACCCACTATTCTACATTTATATACATTTTGTGCATCATGACTAATAAATGTTCTTTAAAGGGAGCTTTACAATTCCTCAAAGCTTTGCTTTGAATATATTTTATAAAAACGCATTTCAAAGATGAGGAACATGTATAAAGCTCAATCTTTTTATTATAGAATAAAACATCTTGGGTGCAAATGTAATAATCTCTTTAATAATTTAAGCAATTTTGTATCAGTGCACTCAATTCAAGTTGTCTGGATAATTTGGTAGGGAAAGGACTGATTGCTATGTAGAAAGAAATCTCTGAATGTAAAGAGAATATCTGCTACTGGATATTTAGCTAATTAATTAGTTTCTGTTGGCAATTTCAACAGTCTCATAATTCACAATCATTGACAGATCTTATGTCAAGTATGGAAATACCTCCTTGTTGCCCAAGGAGGAAAAAATAATGAACAAGGATCATATTAAGTTATAAGAAAAGATCTCCTTGGTCTTCACTCATTTTATATGAGCATAGTGAGGCTCAAAGTCACTCACTAAGTTGGTAGCAAAATTAAGACAAGAACCCAGAACTTCACTTTCCCAGACCCATATCTTCTCTGCAGCATTAGACAGGATTTTTTTTAAAAGGCTTGGAGTTTTGGATTTATGTCTCCTCCTTGGAGTCTCAAGATAAACTACTATGGTGGGCTCCTAACAGATTTAATGAACCCAGTTCCTCTAGTTTTTGAATCTTATTTTATTAGCTTGCAATGGTGTAAGAACCTTAGTGAGCAAAAACAATCAACCAGAAATTTCACCGTATTTTTTATCTTTTATTCATCATAGTACTAACTTCTGTGCTTTAATAAATATATACATAAATGAACAACTGAAATCCATAGTTGTTAATTCAGTAGGATAATTCCTAGGAGTATTTCCTAGTTTAACCGTTATTTTTCTATATTCATTCCATGCTACTCATTAGATTCCTGTGCTCCAGTTGGCAGGCCATAGGTATAGCCTGGATTTGGACTAGTGTGTAGCATTAATTGACGTATGTGACACTGGAATCATGAATTAACTTTGTTTGGACATAACACTATGGCAGTTGTATCTGTCAGGGTCCAAAATGGAAAAAGAGAAACTGACTCAATATTTAAGATAGATGAGATTTAGCAGAGGAAACAGCAAAGCAAAAGTCCTGAGGGAACAGCAAAGAAGTCAAAACAGCAAAGAAGTAAAAAAAAAAAAAAAATGTTTGTGTGACAACCCAAACATTAACAAAAGCAAGGGAAACCTTTACTCTTAAGAAGAGAGAGACAAAAGGAAAATGTTCCTACAGCCCAAGGCCCAAGAGTCAACTGATGGAAGATGGAAACAACATGTAGGTCTCAGGTGGGAGTTGGAGTTGTGAATACCTTACCTACAATATATTCCAGGACTGTTAGACATTCAGCCTGAGGTGGGGGGAACAAAGTAATGAATTTTGTCTTCCTCTTGAGATGTAATCTACTGCCAGTGTCTGCAGCACTGGGTAGAGCACAGCAAGGAATTGAGGTAAAACAAAAAAGATGAAGACCAGAGAAACAGTGTTTCTCAAAATGTGATCCAAAGAATAACCATAACCATTATAGAATCAACAATTGTTGAAAATACAGATCTGTGAGACTGAAATCTGAATTAATTATTCAGAATCCCCAGGAGTTGGTTGTGATTAAAAAACCTGCATATTAAGGGAGCTAAAAAGTTTTTTGAGCTCCAAATGGGAAAACTCCAGAATTACAGCTGACTAGAAATTGCTGAGGAATCAGATGACCTTGGCTTAAAGTTTGCTTTACTGACTATGGGATCTTTGAAAGTTTAGTTAAACTCTCCAGTCTCATTTTTTTATACCTAAATATAGGAATGCTATGACCTATCATATATATTGTAAAAGCCTGGTGTGTGAGTTAAATGAGATAATGTGGAATGTTAGAAATTATAATATTAAACATGCTTTCAGAAGTCCAATCATCTACAATAACAAAACTAAATCCAATTCTACTGATAAGCAACTTATACAGTTCCCTGGGGCAATACTGTATGGTCACCTTTATATACTGGGCATCTTTTGGTTCTATAACCATGATTTTTCTTGGACCTTAAAACTTACATTTTATGTAATATACCAAATACTTTTTTGCACAATAAGAGTTGTGCAAAAAATAATATTGTTAGTACTTTTCAGTTCAAACCCAGTTTATACTTTCTCTTTGATGTATTTCTTTTTTTTTTAAAGATTTTATTTATTTATTCATAGAGATGCAGAGAGAGAGAGAGAGGCAGAGACACAGGCAGAGGGAGAAGCAGGCTCCATGCAGAGAGCCTGACGTGGGACTCCATCCAGGGTCTCCAGATCATGCCCTGGCTTGCAGGCGGCGCTAACCCGCTGAGCCACCAGGGCTGCCCTCTTTGATGTATTTCTGACACCTATTATCCATATGTACACTATGCTACGTCAAATTGCCAATATATTTCTTTTCTTTCCACAAGTTAATGATAATTCATGAAATAACAAACTGGTTTTCACATAGAAAAAGAATATGGGGATGCCTGGGTGGCTCAGCAGTTTGAGCATCTGCCTTTTGTTCAGGGCATGATCCTAGATCTGGGGATTGAGTCCTGCACTGGGCTCCCTGTGAGAAGCCTGCTTCTTCTGTCTGTGTTTCTACCTCTCTCTCTGTGTGTCTCTTATGAATAAATAAATATTCTCTTATGAATAAATAAATAAGTCTTTAAAAAATAAGCAAAAAATGTGTACATATTTAAGCTATTTTGAAATGAGAAAATGAAAACTCCCTGAATTGACTGTTAGAGAAATTATAAATGTTCTACATGAATGCAAGATGATATTAAAACTTCAATATGTTTAACTGAACACAATAATAATCTAAACTTTGCAGTATCACAAATACTGCAAAGATGGAGAGAAAGGGAAGCAGCATTTGTAAATGTGTATTAATAGCAGAAATGCAGAAATAATATCTCTACTATATATTGATCATTAAAACACTACATGGAAATATATATTCCCCAATCTTAGAATTATGGTAACTGAGGCACTGATATTTGACATATATTTCATGCTCACGTCTAGTATTTGGCTGGGCCAAGATTTGAACTCATCTAGTTCAATTTATTAAAATGCCCATGACAATTTTCTTTTTTTTTTTTAAGATCTTATTTGTATATTCATGACAGACACAGAGAGAAAGGCAGAGACATAGGCAGAGGGAGAAGCAGGCTCCCTCCAGGGAGCCTGATGTGGGACTTGATCCCAGGACACCAGGAGCATGACCTGAGCTAAAGGTAGATGCTCAACCACTGAGCCACCCAGGTGCCCCCAAATTTTCTTTTATTAAATAAAAAACTATTACACCATTTTTGTCTATTTATTTTACTAATTACAGCAACTACATAAAGAAAAGTGCCAACATTAAGTGTATAGCTTGACGAATATTGATAAAGTGAACATATCCAAGTAACCAGCACTCCTTATAGCATCTTCCAGGCATTAGCCACCTAAGGCAAAAAACAAACAAAACAAAACAAAACAAAACAAAACAAAACAAAACAAAAAACCCCTCTGTCCCTACTTCTGAATAAGTGAAAGTCGAAGTGAGATTATTAAATTCACACAGGGGGCTATATAACCAAGTTCACGAAATCCCAGATATGGAGAAATAGATGCTGTATTAGCCAGAGAGAAGGGAACACATGTTTGGGCTCATGATATTTACAAGAACACTTTGTTCCTTCTAAATATTGGCAGAGTATTCCCATGATACTTACAAAAAGAGAAGGGAACTCCACCATGTTGGTTCTAAATATAGACAGGATAGCCTCATGATATTTACAAATCCACCATGTTATTGACTCTCAGTGGCAACCCATTCAGGACTCCTTCCACTCTAGAGAGCTCTCTTCTTTCCTTTCTGTTCTCACCTTTACTTAATAAATTTTTACTTCAACCTTTTGTGTCTGTGAGATTCATTCTTCAACTCTGTGAGACAAAAATCCTGCAAACCTGTGACATTTTTAAAAAAGATTTGATTTATTTGAGATAGAGCACAAGTGGGGATGGAGAAGGAGCAAAGGGAGAGGGAGAATCAAGCTCCCCACTGAACAGAGACCCCAAAGAGGGGCTTGATCCTAGGACCCTGGGATCATGACATGAACCAAAGGAACTCCAACCTGCAGCACTTCTAGTGTGATATATTTTTACCTGTTTTGAAATGTAAATATTATTACATTTTAGGTAGTATTTTTCATGTAGCTTCTTTCTTTCAGCATATTGTGAGTTCCAAACATTGTTTTGAAGTAGTAGCAGCAGCTAGTTCATTCTTATTGTTGTGTAGTATTTCCTTCCATGAGTATCCACAATTTAGTTATCATTAAACAGCCACGAAGTTTTTGTTGGTTATTAAAAATACTACAAATTTGTTCTGAATATACACCTAGAGGAAGAATTTCTGGGCTATTAGAATTGGCTCTGATTTGAATTAAATTCATATACATATACATGTGTATGTAATTATGCATATATAGTTTTATACATGAATATATGTGTATATTTTATATCCATATATATTCAACATGCTGAATGTAAGGTAGACACCTTGAGCATAAAAATATATGAAATAACATTTCACACTTAACATTTCACACACTATAGGATGGCTATAATTTCTTTTTTAAAAAAAGGAAAATAACAAGCGGTGATGAGAATGTGGACATATTGGAGCCTTTGTACACTGCTGATGAGAATGTAAAAAGATACAGGATTTATGCAGGGGAAAAAGGTTTAGTGGTTTCTTAAAAAGAGAAACCCAGAGTTATCCCCAGTAATTCTACTCCTAGATGTTTACCCAAAAGAATGGAAAGATGGACTCAGACCGATGTTTGTATGCCAATACAAACACTGCAGCTTTGTTCACAATAGTCAAAAGATGGAAACAGCCCGAGTGTCCATCAGCAGATAAATGGATAAATAAAATGTGATATATACATATGATGGAATATTATTCAGCTATAAAAGGAATGAAGTTCTGATAAACGTTAGGACATCAGTGAACCTTGAAAACTTTATGCTACGTGAAATAAGAGAAAACAAATTGCATTATATGATTCCACTTACATGAAATATCTTCAATAGGCAAATCGATTGAGGCAAAGTAGATTAGAAAGTTATCAGAGGCTGAAGGGAAGGGATCAATGGGGGAGTTACTGCTAAATGATCATAGAGTTTTTGTTTGGGGTGTTAAAAAAGCTTTGGAAATGCACTTTAAAAATAGTTAAATGTGGTTTTGCTATATATAGTTTACCACAATTTTTTAAAATGTATGAGAATCAATGACTTGAAGGAATTTGCTATTTATTTGAGAAGAAAATATGGAGACATGTGAGATAATGCACAATTTAGAGTAATTACCAAAGACATTTTACTTCCCCAATTTACCCCCTCTCCGTGTACACTTCCACACAAATACACAAACACACATAAATATACACCTACATCCTAGGCCAGTAAATCTTTCTGCATTGTCTGAACATAATTGCGTATCAGATTTCTGCTTTCCTAGGTCTGCTCTACATTTTCTTTTGTTTTATTTTGTTTTTGTTTTTGTTTTTGCTCTACATTTTCTTTTGTGTGATTTACTTAGTTTCTCAGCTTACTCCCTTGCCTCCAGGCTTTGTAGCCACTCCCCTCAGCTGTCTGATTGAAATTCTATTCATATTAATCATCTATTTGAAACCTTTAATAGATCTCCATCTTGTTTTGTCTATATTTTTAGATGTCTTAGAATTTATTATAAGATTTTTTTTTGATATGGCATACAAACCTATCTCCAGCCTCTTTATTCATTGTACAGAGATACCAATTACATATTTTCCACTTAAGAAGTGTGTTCTGGGGATCCCTGGGTGGCGCAGTGGTTCGGCGCTTGCCTTTGGCCCAGGGCGCGATCCTGGAGACCCGGGATCGAGTCCCACATCGGGCTCCCGGTGCATGGAGCCTGCTTCTCCCTCTGCCTGTGTCTCTGCCTCTCTCTCTCTCTCTCTGTGTGACTATCATAAAAAAAAAAAAAGAAAAAAAAAAAAGAAGTGTGTTCTGCTGGGCTTTGTAGATGCCTTTCTGCCCATCTGGAGCACACTACATCATCTATCCCTTTAGGAAAAAAATCTTAGCACTTTTCTCCTTTGAGCCATATCAGACCTTAACTAATTAGAACAACTGTACTTATAAAAGATTGTTCCAATCCTTTGCATATCTGTTTTCTAATGAGTAATACAAACTTTGAGAAAAGAACATTACTCACTCATCTTTGTAATCTCCACACCAAATAAATTTGTGTTAAATACATTAGAAATTTGATGGATAAAAGAAGGAGAGATCATTTCTAGCTGCAGGGAAAGGCTCTGTAAATAAAGGACAACTTTACTTTCAAAATCAAATAGTAACCAGAACATATTGCTCAGGAGTTGTTTCCAAGGAGTCACTCTTTTCAATCTATCTATTGGCCTCATTAGTAGCAGAATCTATCTGCATAGAGATAGTAACTATGTTAGAGCCAATAGATTGTTTTGTTCCTTTAAGTAAGCTGAGCATGTCTTTTACTATATCACTTACAAATGGGGTTGTTCATCATATCTTCTCACAATAGATTGTGTAACAGACATTAATTCTTGTATATTGAATCCTCACAAATCTGTGTAGCTCAAATTTAGTTAATGTCAGTGAGGGTCACACAGTTCCCTAACAAATCAGATGAATTGTTACCATACTGACATGTTCAACAACTAGAAAGCTAGTGAATCACTGATGCTAGAAGCTTAAAAGGAAGTTCTAAAATCAGTCTATAGTAATCCATTGTTAAGTCATAAATTGGTGTGTCTGGATGTCTTTAATTTTCAAAAAAGAACCCTTATTACATTTTTAATACTATTATTTCTTAAAGAAAAAAATTATGCAACTTGAAAGGCCCAAGTATAAGACAGAAGTAGCCTAAAAAATGGCTAATCCTAATTTTGCTAGTATAATTTATTTCCCAAGAAGAAACCTCTTTACTATAAACACAAGTAATTCAGCTGAAAATGCCAAGCCACTGCCAAAGCTTTTGGAACTTGTCTTTAAAAATAACCAGCATACTTATAATAAAAATGAAATTATATAGAAAATAAACAAGTTATCACTACTTAGTACAGCAAAATTGGCCTTTGAATTTTTAAAAGGGGACAGATGAAGAGTTTTCCAACACTTATTTGTGATATGGGAGATCACAGGGCAGCAGTAAAGAGGGAGAGGAAAAGAGAGAGGAGAGACAGAAAATTTTTAAAAAGATCTAATTGGGCTGCACAGACTTTGGAATCAGTGATGAGCAATTTGTAGCATGCAAGCTAGAATGGCACAGAGGCAGATTAATAAAGACAGAAGTAGCAATCAGCATTCTCTTTCCTCTTTTTTCATCTCTGCTTATTTCCACAAGTTTTCTCTGATGTCTTTGGTAGCTTTATGCAACATGAGAGACAACATATAACTCCCTCAAACCCTTAACCAGAGAGCAGAGTCAGAGTGAATTACCAACATCTAAAGAAATGTACAATATCTTACATTATATTTTAATCAAAGTGGAACATGTATAAATTGTAAAGTTAAGTCTTAGAATAGTTTAGTATGGAGAACAGCAATTTTCTCCCAAAGTTCACTTTGAGCCCAAATTTAGTTCACCCAAAAAAATACATAGATATACACATGACCTTTCTTCTATTCTTGAATGTGTTTCATGTGTTTTGTTAAATGAATATTCTTTTTATATTAATTACCATAAGTGTGAGCTATTGTCCCCAGGTGTCAGTTACAAGCTCCATATATTTTTTTTTCTTGAGAATTTTTACATATAAGTAAAAATTGCCACTTACTCTCTTTTTGAAATTTCTTTATGTTTATCACTATTACATGCACATGCTTTTTGATAGGAGTCAAAATCAACTGTCCATGAACATAAATACATTAATCATCCCCTTTTTGTTACTGTTTGGTGATGGAGCTTGAGTTATCTGGCACTATTTTGGACTGACTGTTTCCTTGGCCAGCTACGGAGCTGTGGATATGTGAAATCTGCACACTTCACTTCTACCTCCAGTCCCTGTTTTGCAGAGAGCTCAAGCTCTTTGCTATTGGTTTATTTCCTTGATTTTGAAGGACCGCATCCTACTTTCCTAAGACAAGTTTCAAGAATTTTTTTCTTTTTTATAATTTGCATGTATATTCATTCATTTCTTTCTCGTCATATTTGACTGTTCCACTGGATAGAGAATTTAAAGTCCAAATAATTTTCTCACAGAAGTAGAAGGCATGCTCTATTATGAGGTATTGATAGCTGGGAGTCTCATGTTATTTTGAGGTCTAGTCCACATTTGTAACTTTGTCTACATTGTGAAGTTTCACAGTAATCTTGTTTAAGTTTTCAAGTTGTTTGTTTCTTTTTCTATGATATGATTGAATTCTCTGAGGATAAAATCAAAACATTCCCTCTGGTGGTAGATAGGCCAATGGTGAATTTTTTTAATTTAATTTTTTATTTTAGTATAGTTGATATCAGTGTTATGTTAGTTTCAGGTTTCGGATATAGTGATTCAACATCTCTGTATGTTATACTATGCTCGCTACAAGTATAGCAACCACCTGTCACCATCAATACTATTACAGTATTATTGACCATATTCTTTGTGCTGTACCTTTTACTTCCATGACTTGATACTAAAGAAGAAGCATGAGATAGTTGAGAACACAGTAAAAGCAATTGCAATACACTTATTGTTGAACATTTATTGCTTCTTTTCAGTATCAGAGTGGGCTAAGAATATTCACTACATTGCTTCTGCTATAGGTAATATCTCTCATAAGCCCATTTTGTTTCTTAAAGAGAAGGAAGGAGAGAGGGAGAGAAAAAAAGATAGAGGGAGATTTAAAGAGAGAGCGAGCACTACTTTAGTATATGTTTCGTGGTTCATGTGACATCTTCCTGACCATGAAATACTGTTTAGGAAATGCAGAACCGGGAGAATAGTATAATTAACAGAGTCCATTTAAGTAACAGAGGCCTGACCAAATTAAATTGATCCCATTAGGATTCTATCCTTGCTTTAACTCTGAGCTAAGCAGTCTCAGAACAAAAGTCATTAAAAATACCATGAATATGCTTCAATCTCCAGGGGAGATTAAAAAAAAAAAAAAAGAAGCAACTCACCTAAACAAAAAAACAAACATTCAGAAAACAATCTACTCTAAAAGCCACTGAGTCATAAATCACAGGTGCATCAGAAAGGGAGACAGAACATGAGAGACTCCTAACTCTGGGAAATGAACAAGGGGTGGTGGAAAGGGAGGTGGGCGGGGGTGGAGGTGACTGGGTGATGGGCAAAGAGGGGGGGCACTGGATGGGATGAGCACTGGGTGTTATTCTATATGTTGGCAAATTGAACACCAATAAAAAATAAATAAAAAAAAAACCCAAAACGTTAAAAAAAATCACAGGTGCATTCTTGCTCTTTGTCACCACTGACTCATCGTCTTCTTCCCGCTGAGAAACTTATTTGCTCATGGGTTTCATCATAACACAAGTTGCTATGCAGATGTGAAAGTAAAGCTCACCCCTTGATTCTCTAACAAATGTTAAGTGGCCTCCCATGGAAAGGAAAAGCATAAAGGAGGGGTATACACATTCTGGATTACTTTCCTTGTTTGTAATGAGAATGGCATCTCGATACACAAAGCAGCTCTGTATTTATGTTTCTTAAAATTCATTTTTCTTCTAATATGTTCAGTTCTGTTCTTCTTGGAAGTTTCTACCTCAAAGCTTCCTCTATCTTTTACATCTATAAATGGATTCATCTCTTCCTAAGTCAGGCTTTTAATGAACATTCTTGCTACTTTTAGAAATCAAAATATCACACAATCTTCTATTGTGAATGGTAAGAGGTATTCATTTGCCTGTCAGATGAGTCCTTTCTGAGGCTGGGGCCAAAGAATATTGCTGTCAGATTATTTGTTTGATTTCTGCAAAAATCCATTTCCTTATAAAGAGGCTCAGTGAAGCAAACCGCAAATTCTAAATGTCATGCCTGTCAATTAGCAATATGACCTTTACCAAGTCACTCTCCTTCTCTGAGTCTCAGTTTTGCTTCTCTATGGCCTGTAAGGTTTGCTGCAGCCCAGGGATTTCTTTTCTAGTGATTTGTTTTTTAATGATATGAACAAAAGTATTTGACTTTTAGCATCTAACAGGAAGAGTTTGTGTTTTAGAAGTTAATGAAATTATTTGTTAGAAATATTTCATCGTTTTCAAATAAATCATTAAATTTATGCATATAATGACAGGCTTTAAAATGAGAAGGGTTTTAAACATTTGTAGAATGTTCATAATAGTTTGGTATATCCACACAAATTACTTAATTTTTTTTCTTAATTGGTTAAAAAAAAGAATACATGTGTTGGTAGAATTAATTAATAAAATAAGCATTATCAAGTTTAATAAAATCTCTGATGTTTATAAACTCATTAATATGGTATTCTAAAAAAAGATGAGCCCAAAGATTCTTGGTATTGTACACCAAGCAGGCCAGATTTTGCCAGAGTCTCTCTGGTACCAACTTTACCTTTCCCATCTGTAGTTGCTAAATAGATCAGGTCATGGAGATTTGGACACAGTTCTTGTTGCTCCTTGGATCACATCATCTATGAGCTGTCCTCTTCCTCAAGAGATCTAGTCAGACTAACTTACCTAAACCCTACTGCTTATGTCCCTGGAAGCACCTCTATTGTAGCAGTTATCCTGCTTCATTATGATGGCTTACTGTTAAACCCTCTAGACAGTAAGCACTTTGATGTTGGGGACTATGTCTTGTTTCTTTCTCCTTCACTTTCCATTCCTCCTCTCATGTCTGGTGTATATTACTCATGAGAGAATATACTCATGCAGCTCGAACTTTGTAACAAATGAGGCAATAGAAGTTTTAAAATAAATACAAATATAAATATAAATACAAATACAAGGAGGGGAGTGAGCCTGGGTGGCTCAGTCAGTTAAGTGTCTGACTCTTGATTTTAGCTCAGGTCACCATCTCAGGATTGTGAGATGGAGTCCCGCATAAGGCTCCAAACTGGGCAAGAAACCTGCTTAAGATTCT
Organism: Vulpes lagopus; assembly: GCF_018345385.1. NCBI lineage: Eukaryota > Metazoa > Chordata > Mammalia > Carnivora > Canidae > Vulpes > Vulpes lagopus. The sequence goes on along the minus strand of NC_054828.1, from coordinate 92,667,684 downwards.
ATCTGTGTCCTTCTGTCCCTCATTGCCCCTTGCTCACTCTCTCTCTGTCTCTCTCTTTCTCAAAAAGTAAAATAAATAAAATAAAGTAACTACAAATACTCCCCATTCTATAGTTATGAATCATACATTTGGGAAACTGGAAATTTCTGTAGGTACTATGTTCTCTGAAATTTCTGATGGACTGTCAAAAGGGAGCCATCTTACTGTACCATCTCTTCTTCTAGATACTCTTCTGCAATCACTTTTGCCCTAAGAGTGTCTCTCCTTAAGCAGGAATCTTCTGTCAGAAAGTCACATACTTAGAAGCATTATGTAGGTCCTGGTGCTGCCTAAAATGATTTTGGGCAGATCCTTTCACTGACCGATACACTGATACACAATTATCTAAACTAGATTTTCACTTCTTTCAAAGTTCTATTGCATATTTTATTTCTTCTGTTTCCATTGCTACTGTCTTAATCTGAATTAGTCCAAGCCCAGGCCCTCTACTCTTTCTAAGGATAACTGCCTTCCTACCACAAGGATTAGAAATAGCTTTGTCTTATGTGATAATTGAGTATATAATTCATATTGTAACTCAATATATTTGCAGAGAAATTGTAAAAACCAATTTGGACATTGATAAGAATTTCATTTTCTTGTATTATATCAAATAAATCTGAACAGCCTATAGTAATAATGATACTGGAATGCACTGTGAGAGAAAAGCTTTAAGAAGGAAAGAAATAAAAATCTAGTGTTTAGATTTCTCCAAGTCTCAACATCTCCTAAAAAGCCACGTTGAGAAATTACTATTATTATATTTATAATATGCTATATTGGTGTCCCACCCAAACTCATATGTTGAAACCAATGTGATGGCATTTGGAGGTGGGCCTTTGGGAGGCGATTAGGTCCTGAGTACAGAGCCCTCATGATTGGGATTAGTGCCCTTACAAAAGAGACCCAAAGGTGCTCTCTTGCTCTTTCTGCCATGTGAGATGGTAGCAAAGAGATTGCAGTTTATGAACCCCGGAAACTGACTCTCATTAGACATTGAATCTATTGGTGCCTTGATTTTGTACTCCCGAGCCTCCAGAGCTGAGAAATAAATGCTCATTGTTCATAAGTAACCCAGAGTATGCCATTTTTGTTTCAGCAGAAAACTGAGACAGGAAAATGATACTGAGAGGTACAGGTGCTGCTTTATCAGATACTTAAACATGCAGAAGCAACTTCAAAACTAAGAAATGGGTAGAGCTTAAAGAGTTTGGAGGTGCATACTAGAAAAAGCCTATGTTGTTATAAGTGGACTATTAAAAACGATTCTGGTGAGATCTCAGAAAGAAAAGAGGAGAGATGCAGAGAAAGTCTCAATCTTCATAAAGAACACATAAATAATTCTGAATGGAATATGGGTCGAAATATGGATGGTAAAAGTCATTCTGATGAAGCCTTAGATAGAACTGAGCAATATGTTATTAGGCAATGGAGAAAAATCTATCCTTGTTATAAACTGACAAAAACCTTGGTGGAACTGTTTTTGTGTCCTAGTGTTTTTTGGAAGGCTGAATTTGTGAGTGAAAAAACTGACGAGAGGGCTAAGACAATCTCTAAACAAAGTGTTGATAGAGCATCATCCTGGTTTCTTTTGATGACTCATGGTAAAAGCCAGAGAAGAAAAATTACTTAAATGCTGAATTGTTAAGCAAAAAGGAAATAGAACTCAAAGATATGGAAAGAGGTAAAAAAGGAAGAAGTGAAATTATCTCCATTTGCTGATGATGTGATCATATATGCAGAATATCCTAAAGGCTCAATAAAAAAAATTTAGAACTAAAAAGTGAATTTAGGGGGTGCCTGGGTGACACAGTTGGTTAAGCATCTGAATCTTGGTTTCAGCTCAGGTCATGATCTCAGGCTTCTGGGATTGAGCCCCATGTTGGGCTCTGTGCTCATCACAGAGTTTGCTTAGATTTTTCTCTCCCTCTTTGCCCATTCGCCCTCCCTCTCTCCCTCTCAAATAAATAACCCTATCTACATATTCACGTCCTTTGTAAAATTATGACCAAACAAATTGTATCTTTACATACAAGCCTAGAAAAATAATTTGTAATTATTGCTTTATGCATTTGCCTTTTAACTGAGATGGAAGAAGATGAATCTAAAGAAAGATACACTTATTCTATCTTCGTATTTACCTGTGTATTCAACTTTACTAGGTTATTTATTTGTATTGTGGATTGAAATTACTGCTTAATGTCCTTTTGTTTGACCTTGAAAGCATCCCTTTAGTATTTCTTGCAGGACAGATCAGTTGGCAACAAATTTTCAGTTTTTGTTTAACTGGAAATGTCTTTATTTCTCCTTTGTTTTAACAAATAGTTTTTCTGGATATTATGCTTAGTTAATAATCTTCTGTTCAGTACTTTGTGATGTTTTATCGTCATTTGAAATACATGATTTTCAATTAGAAGTGAACTGATAATCTCATCAAGGATTCCTGATATGTAATGAGTCACTTCTGCTGCTTTCAGGAATCTGTCTTTGTCCTTTGACAATTCGGTTATAATGTGTTCAGACAGGATCTCTTTGAATTCATTCACTGAGCTTGAATGTGTGGATTTGTATCTTTCACCAAATTTGGGAAGCTTTTAGCCATTATTTTTTCAAATATTTTTTCTGCCCTTCCTATCTTCCCATTCTGGGAATCTAATCATGTGTATGTTTGTACAATGATGGTATCTCCCAGGTTTCACTTTTCTTGATTATTTCTTCTTTCTTTTCCTCAGAATGGATAATTTCAATGATCTTAAACTTTATTATTATTCAACTTTATTTATTCTATGTTCTGTCTGCTTGTATCTGCTGTTGAACTCCTCTAATTAATTTTCATTTTAGTCATTATACTTTTTGGTTACAGAATTTTTGCTTTATTTCTCAATATAATTTCCATCTCTTTATTGGTGTTCCCATTTTGTTCATACAATGTTTTCTTCATTTCCTATAGGTTTTTTTGTCCATTTTATTTCATTCTCATTTAAGACAGTTATTTTGAAGTCTTTTCCCATTAATTCTGATATCTGAATTCACTTGGAAAGAGTTTGTCAATTTATTTTGGTCCTTTGTTTTTATTATTTTAATAAATTAATTTTTTATTGGTGTTCAATTTACCAACATTCAGAATAACACCCAGTGCTCATCCCATCAAGTGCCCCCCTCAGGGCCTGTCACCCACTCACCCCCAACCCCCCCCTCCTCCCCTTCCACCACCCCTAGTTCGTTTCCCAGAGTTAGGAGTCTTTATGTTCTGTCTCCCTTCCTGATATTTCCCACACATTTCTTCTCCCTTCCCTTATATTCCCTTTCACTATTATTTATATTCCCCAAATGAATGAGAACATATAATGTTTGTCCTTCTCCGATTGACTTACCGCACTCAGCATAATACCCTCCAGTTCCAACCACGTCAAAGTAAATAGTGGGTATTTGTCGTTTCTAATGGCTGAGTATTCCATTGTATGCATAGACCACACCTTCTTTATCCATTCATCTTTAGATGGACACCGAGGCTCCTTCCACAGTTTGGCTATTGTGGACATTGCTGCTAGAAACATCGGGGTGCAGGTGTCCCGGCGTTTCATTGCATCTGAATCTTTGGGGTAAATCCCCAACAGTGCAATTGCTGGGCCGTAGGGCAGGTCTATTTTTAACTCTTTGAGGAACCTCCACACAGTTTTCCAGAGTGGCTGCACCAGTTCACATTCCCCCCAACAGTGTAAGAGGGTTCCCATTTCTCCGCATCCTCTCCAACATTTGTTCTTTCCTGCCTTGTTATTTTGCTCCTTTGAAAGGGCTATATTTTCCTGTGTCTTTGAATGCTTTGCAACTGTTGGTTGTAAAATTGAACATTTGAATACTATAATGTGTTGACTCTGGAAATCATGTTCTCATTCTTACTCAAGGCTTCTCTCTCTCTCTCTCTGTTTCTCTCTCTCTCTCTCTCTCTCTTTTTAAGTTACTGAAGGCTAGTTAGAGACTTTTTAAAAATTATTTTTGCAGAGACTTTATTTCTTTTTCTGTATTGTCAGTGAAGTCTATGAAATTCTAGCTGAGCAGACTCAAAACTCTAAAAAATGTCTACCAACTTATAAAGTATGAGGTGAGGATTAATCAGGAGATCTGATTTCATGGTCAATAGAAGAAATGATGAAGGTGTGTGTAAGATTTTGAGAGCCCTTCAGAAACTAAGAATATGAGGGAATAGGCAACAAAATTTTCCTTTTCCCATAATGCTCAGTGAATGCTGTGTTAGTGGACCAACTACCTAAAAGGGATTTAGTAGGCCAGAGATTATATTCACACTAGTTTAAAGTAATTCAGTCAAACAAAAAGGGGAAAAAAAGAGTATACAGAGCACTAAAATTTATATTTTGTGGGATGTGTAGACATGTTACTCAGTGATCTAAAACCAAACCAAAGTTTTCATTCCTCCCTTTGACTACTTGGTCTTTGCTTTTTAAACATAATCCATGGAGGCAAGACAGGAAATATTGAAATATGAAAGTGGCAGGACATCAGAGGGCAAGGAAGTGACTTGAAGAAGAAATGAAATTACAAAGCAAAGCTGAATTTTTTTCTGGAAAAGCTACTTTTGAGTGCAAATTTCTCTCAATTTTGCATTTTATTTTCAAATCAATTTTGCTTGTTTTCTGCCTCTAACTACTAGATCATTGATTTTAAATACTGTACTAAGCCCTGGAGATACAACAGATAATTTAAATGGATAGAGGTAAATAATTCATGGTAAATCTAAATAATTAACCCCTAGATACATACAGAGGATACTCCCTAAAAAAATTCTTTACAGTAGTGTGCAAAACACAAGTTAACCTGAATAAATCTAGTGTTAGCTACATCTTAAATTCCACACATTTTGTCCATCCAGAAAGTGTTTTGTCTGCAATACTTTTCTTTAAAGTCATGTTTCTTACTCATTTGCAATTCATTATGGAAACAATGTTTACTAAGTTTTCTTTGAGTCTTCTTGTTTTATAATTACCTGACAAATAAGATTTTATTATTATTTAATAAAGCTTGGTTACATTTAACATAAATGCAATAAAATGTAAACAATAAGCCTAATATATACCAGAATTTTTTTGAATGAATAATAAATTTTTTAAAAATAAGATGAAATAAAGATATAAAGATCCATATACTATTCAAGATAATAGATGTATAGTGGTAAAGTTTAGGGGAAATAATGAACCCTATATCTTTTTATGATCATATCTTTTGCACAGAAGTAAATGCCTCCTAAAACTTTCTCATATATCAACAGCCTAGAAATTTAAAACCTTCACAATATTGCTATTAAAATATGAATAGTTAGAATAAATTATAGATGCCCAAGGTCATAAAAATAGTCAATAGCAAAGCCAAAATACAGACAGGATTCTCTGGACTCCTCAATCAGCACTCACACATTCTACTTTCCTCCTGCTATCCTGGAGCATTTATCTACTTTTTTTCTCTAGAGAAGTCCATTCTACTACAGTCTTACTCAATTCTTTTCCTACAAGATCTACATTTTTCCAATGTCTTGCTATCAAAGTAAAATATAAAGCAGAAAGAAAAATATATTATTTTATTTATTTTTATTTTTTTGAAAAATATATTATTTTAATATGAAAATGATCAGTAACAGTATTTCAGCTTCCCCAAAAGCATGCCATTTTCAAATAGGATGCTTGTTTTCCCTTTAGGGATAATCTTTAACTCCAAGCTATAGGCTCCTACTGCAACTTGTGACTAAGGTAGTGTTTCATTCCCAGTGCCAACAAAATAACAAGTGATCTGTTACACAGCTTGTCTTCTCTGAAACATCACACTTATTCATGAATAATGCAGTCCCTAAACTAATACTCAGTCTACAATTTTCATAGTGTTTCTACATGAATTATACCATTTAATCTAATGTCATAGAACATCACATATTCTGTCCTGATAAACTGACAAAGACTGTGAGAAAAAGCAGGTGGAGTCCATGACCATGTTCCAGACGAGTCCCAAAATATGTAAAGCAGTGTGCCATTACTGCTCAAGCTTTTACTTACCATAATTAAGTTTCCAGAAACCTATTGGTTTTGCATAGAGTCGGGTAAAGAACCCACCACAATCTTCAAGATATACTGTTGACATTTTTTGTCTGAAGGCCTTTTTGACCACTTTTATCTTTTGTCATGCACTCTGAAATTATAAAGTTTCTACTGATAATTTTGACATGTATAATCCACCAATGAAATAATTTCAGGGTTAATATGTCTTTGAATAAAACTAATCTGCAATTAACTAATGTTATTCTTAAAAATATCAAATCAAATCAAATAAGTATCTTTTTCTATTTCATCCAATTTTCCTTTTGCATCCAAACTGTAGTTTGATTGAGACTTGTTTCCACAGCCCTTCAACCCACAAAGCTAGAGCCACTTAACAAACTAACTACACAAATGAATTCCTACTTTTTTCCCATATTCTCTATTACTTTTCTGATGCTGAATTTTCTTTTTATTACTTGTAAAGTAGAATAATAATATAAATAACAGAAAAGTTATTTGGATATGAATTTTAGTTCTTGTTCAATTTGTCTTAGCTTGAGTTCCTGCTTTGCTTTCTTTTTTTTTTTTTTCTTCTTTTTCCTGCTTTGCGTTCTTGATATGGTCTTTCTCACACAAGGAAGGGACTATTGCCAATGTGGCTCAAAACTCATGACTTGTTTTCTCCAAATTTAAAACTAGATTACTGTTTTTACTGCTAAGATAATGCTTATTCTTTGACACCATATGGTAAAAATTTTGTAGGCTCTGTGTTGTTATAAAGGAAAGATGCTATAGTCATTTTTATTCTTAATGTGTAGGCTTCAAACATAGGAGTTGCTCAACAGATATTTGTTGAATTATGAATGAATACACAAGTAAATGAATAAAGGATGTTTTTCATGATTTAGTCCGCAGCTCACACTCTGGGGTTATATATCAGCATATTTGTATATATTATATAGGTATTTCTTCAGTCAGCAGATCCACCTGAAATATTTCATAAAGTCTTGTCATTCAATAAATCCTTGTCTTTTTGTATCCCCAACGAATATACTCAGTTTTTGAGACAAAACGTGAGATTAAGAAAACTGCCTTCAGTTAAATCATACCAAATGGGTTTGAATTTCTTATTTTTTTTATACAAACTGAAAGAAAATGTGCTAGCTGTTGCTAACTCCAGTCACAAAGGTCAGACAACAGTTTGGTTGTGGGTGAGTGACCTACAGAGTTTACTTGTCGTTTTGATGAGTTTGGCCCTCAATCCCAAAACTTTCCTGGATGGATTAACAGGGAACACAATAATGGTGAAACTTAAGTGGGGAATGGACTACAAAGGCTATGTGGTATCTGTAGATGGCTATATTAGCATACAGCTGGTAAACACAGAAGAATACATAGATGGAACATTGGGCATTTGGATGAATTTTTAATAAGGTGTAATAATGTCTTTTAGATTAAGGGTGTTGAAGAAGAGGACAAAGATGGGGAAATGAGAGAACAACATTTGTTGTGGGGAATTTTTAAATATATATTTCTAGAAAATAAACATTTTTTAAAAAGAAATTGAAAGTAAATGAAGGATATATAGTCTAAATCACATCTTGGGAAACTGAGTAATTTTCAGTAAAGTATCAGCCATGTGACCATGTTAGCTTAGGTTTTCCTTTTATCTAAAATATTTATTCAGAGGTTACTTTCGATATATACTATGCATCTGGTACTCATGGAATATGTTATTCAGAATTTTGAGGTGGAAGAAGTCAGTCATAATTATTTAAAACTGTAAAATACCAAATCTCCAAATCTTACAGTGATAGATATAGATACATGTAAAATGAATTTGAATGGATGGATTTAAACTGTTTCTTTTTAAACTGGTTTTTGTGAAGGATAACATATCACTTATAAGATAAGAGTCTTACAGAGTGATTCTTAACCAGAAGTGAACATCAGAATTATGTAATTTTTTTGGAGAAGTACACATGCCTGCTATGCTTTCACCATCAACCTAAGTTTACCGGGTCAGATATTCATTTTCTTAAAAGAATTTTCTAGGCAAATCTCACACAGCTCAAAATAAGTATGGTGGTTATTCAACTTCTATTCTAATGATGACAGGTGAAAAGCTGCATTAGTTTAAATCATGGAAACATCTGAAATAAGCACTCCCCAAAATGTCAGTGGCTCAGTTAGTTTCTTAATCAAATCTCATTTGTTATAGGTCACTCAGGGACTAATATCATTTCATGTAGTAGTTTCTACTATATGGAGTTCCTTCACTTAATACTATGCATATAGCCTTCACAGAAAAAAAGGGTAGGCCTGCTTGTAATCACCTCATCTCAGAATATCATTTTGTTAATAGAACACATTACATTGTCCAAATTAAATGGAAGTGAGGCAAGAAATATCAATTAGTAATGATCCAAGAAGAAAATATCAAACTTTGATATTGGTGATACCCTGTAACATAATAAGTAGCCAATAAATATTTAAAAATAAATATAATTCTGAAACATTATTTCTTACATTATGTGATCATTGTAAGTCTTACATCTAAATATGTCTGACTTCAGAAATGTAATAGATCAATATGATGACTACTACAAAACAAATTTCGTACTACTCTGGTCCTGGCTATAAAAATAAATAAATTACCTACTTTATCAAAAGTTCTAAAATCATCATTTAATTTGTTCAACTCTTATAAGATATCCACTTAGTTTAATTGGAAAAATAGGTCAAATCTATTTTTCATTGCATCAATCAACTGTTCTAACAATACATGGTCTTCTACCCAACAACTATTAATGAAGATAATTGCTCCAAGTATTGTGCAAAAGGGAAAGAATCATTTCTTAATGGAAAATTGTACTAGTCTATGAAAATTGCACTTTGGCTACAGATACAAATTTACTTCCTGTACTCTAATATTTGACTCATTTTCTTCCATGTGAGTAAGCTCTGATATACATTTTTAAACCCCGAATATATTTCGGTACCAAGAAAGGAATCCATGCCATTTGGTTTTCAACTTGTGCAATATGCAAGTCTAAAGATTAAAGGTAAAATAACCTGAGCCTATAGGATTGGTGAGATATTTGTAGCTTCTGTGCCATAAATTTCTACCTACTTTGTGCTTTTTTTAAAGGATATTGTGAGAATAATATATAATGTGCATTACATTATAAAATACAGCTATAAACAAACCAAAAACTTAATATATGAGGTGAAATTATTCAAGATGTGGTAAAACTAATATAAAAGTTTCTTGACCAATATTTGTTGAAAGAGTGAATACATACAAGAAGATTAATTTGATAGAATCTCCATATAGCTCATATAGAGATACTAAGGAGATCTGACACAGTGAACAGGTAGGAGATGTTTTTGACTAAGCAAGTGATGCACTTATTTCTTTGAATTAACTCTTGTCTTTAAGAGAAAGAGCCACTGTAAAGTCTGATATTTTTGCTATTCACAGTCACACAGAGCATACAATAACTTCTACAAAATAGCTGGGGACAATTGTTTGCAACTTGGAACTAATAATAGTTTGAACCATTTAGCTAAAATATATTTTCAAGAAGTCAAAGAGAGATCCCGAATAACCAGGGGAATATTGAAAAAGAAAACCAGGGCTGGAGGCATCACAATGACGGATTTCAGGTTGTACTACAAAGCTGTGATCATCAAGACAGTGTGGTACTGGCACAAAAAACAGACACATAGATCAATGGAACAGAATAGAGAACCCAGAAGTGGACCCTGAACTTTATGGTCAACTAATATTCGATAAAGGAGGAAAGACTATCCACTGGAAGAAAGACAGTCTCTTCAATAAATGGTGCTGGGAATATTGGACAGCCATGTGCAGAAGAATGAAACTAGACCATTCTCTTACACCATACACAAAGATAAACACAAAATGGATGAAAGATCTAAATGTGAGACAAGAACCCATCAAAATCCTAGAGGAGAACACAGGCAATACCCTTTTTGAACTTGGCCACAGCAACTTCTTGCAAGATACATCCACAAAGGCAAGAGGAACCAAAGCAAAAATGAATTATTGGGACTTCATCAAGATAAAAAGCTTCTGCACAGCAAAAGAAACAGTCAACAAAACTAAAAGACCACCTACAGAATGGGAGAAGATATTTGCAAGTGACCTATCAGGTAAAAGGCTAGTATCCGGGATCCCTGGGTGGCGCAGCGGTTTGGCGCCTGCCTTTGGCCCAGGGCGCGATCCTGGAGACCCGGGATCGGGTCCCACGTCGGGCTCCCGGTGCATGGAGCCTGCTTCTCCCTCTGCCTGTGTCTCTGCCTCTCTCTCTCTCTCTGTGTGACTATCATAAATAAATTAAAAAAAAAAATTTAAAAAAAATTAAAAAAAAAAAAGGCTAGTATCCAAGATCTGTAAAGAACTTCTTAAACTCAACAGCAAAGAAACAAACAATCCAATCATGAAAGGAGCAAAAGACATGAACAGGAATTTCACAGAGGAAGACATAGACATGGCCAACAAACACATGAGAAAATGCTCTGCGTCACTTGCCATCAGGGAAATACAAATCACAACCACAATGAGATACCACCTCCCACCAGTGAGAATGATGAAAATTAGCAATACAGGAAACAACAAATGTTGGAGAGGATGTGGAGAAAGGGGAAGCCTCTTGCACTCTTGTTGGGAATGTGAACTGGTGCAGCCACTCTGGAAAACTGTGTGGAGGTTCCTCAAAGAATTAAAAATAGATCTGTCAAAAAAAATAAAAATAGATCTGCCCTAGACCCAGCAATTGCACTGCTGGGGATTTACCCCAATGATACAGATGCAGTGACACGGAAGGACACCTGCACCCCAATGTTTATGGTAGCAATGTCCACAATAGCCAAACTGTGGAAGGAGCCTCGGTGTCCATAGAAAGATGAATGGATAAAGAAGATGTGGTCTGTGTATACAATGGAATATTACTCAGCCATTAGAAACGACGAATACCCACCATTTGCTTCAACGTGGATGGAACTGGAGGGTATTATGCTGAGTGAAGTAAGTCAATCAGAGAAGGACAAACATTTTATGGGCTCATTCATTTGGGGAATATAAAAGGTAGTGAAAGGGAATAAAGGGGAAAGGATAGAAAATGAGTGGCAATATCAGTGAGCGTGACAGAACATGAGAGACTCCTAACTCTGGGAAACAAACAAGGGGTGGTGGAAAGGGTTGTGTGTGGGGGTTTGGGGTGACTGGGTGACAGGCACTGAGGGGGACACTTAATGGGATGAGCACTGGGTATTATGCTATATGTTGGCTAACCGAACTCCAATAAAAAAATATACGCAAACAAACCTTCAAGAAGTCAACAATTAAAGATATGTGAAACAAAATGAGGTCCTTTATTAATCTTAATCTAGGCTATAGGATCTTAAAATCACAGACAACTAACCAAATTTTAAGTGCATAATGTTAAGTGGAAGAGTTTAAATTGATCACCGAAAGACAGGTTTTTAAAGAAAGTATGAAAAATTAAAGTTTAAGAATCAGAGCTATTAAAGAATAAAGGTACTACCATGGGGAAATATAAGTGGCCTACAAAAGGACATTCTGAGTTAAGAAATTCAATACAAACATTCATGCTTAACAATGTCAAGGTCAGGAAAGATATGGACTCTTTCATTTCAAATTTGCATATTCACATTTGGTAAAGCCCTGTCAGGTTTGTAGTTTCAAATACTGTTATGACATTAAACTAATTCCATTTAATTCCATTAAAAAATAAAAATAATTTATTATTTCTATACGTATAATTCCTGCGTTTTTTTCCCCAAATTTTTCATTTGAATGCAGTTGGCAAACAATATACATTAGTTTCAGGTGTATAACATAGTGATTTGACAAGTTTAAACATTACACTATGCTCACCAGAAGCATAGTTACCATCTGTCACTATACACTGTTTACCTCACTATACAATGTCACCTTATAATATCATTGACTACATTCTTTTTGCTGTGCTTTTTATTCTCATGACTTATTCATTCCTTAATGGGAAATCTGTATCTCCCACTCCCCTTCATCCATATGCCCATTCCCCCTGCTCCCCCTACCTACACCCCCTCAACCCCCTGGGGCCCTGGCAATCATCAAGTTGTTCTCTGTATTTAAAGGTCTGATTCTGCTTCTTGTGTTTCTTTTTCTTTTTAAATATTTTATTTATTCATGAAAGCCACAGAGAAAGGCAGAGATGTAGGCAGAGGGAGAATCAGGCTCCCTGTGGGGAGCCTTATGAGGTACACTTAACTCAGGACCTGGGGATCAAGACCTGAGCTGAAAGCAGATGCTCAACCACTGAGCCACTCAGGTGCCCCTTGTTTTCTTTTTAAATGGCATCACCAGATTCATAAGTAATGCCTGATTTCATAAGAAAATAAAAAGTTATCCTTCTCCCCTCTTTTTCCACCAGTAGGTATTCATGGTATTTTTTTTATTTTTAAGATTTTAGTACTTGAGAGAGAGAGAGAGAGAGAGGAGGGGCAGAGAGAGGGAGAGAGAGTGTCATATGAAGACTGCGCTCAGCACTGAGTCTGACATGGGGCTCAATCTCAAAACCCTGAGATCATGACCTGAACCAAAATCAATAGTCAGACACTTAATTGATGGAGGCACCCATGCACCTCTACTCATGGTATTTCTAAAGAAATACCAAGTCCTGCTTATTGTACTTCTTTAGCTCAGGGATTATTACATCCACTGATTGCGTTAAGAATGTCCTAACAAGTTTCACTATCGCTAGTTTGCCTCAATTTCAACAGTGCTATCAGATTGGTCTTTCCAAACTTCATGTCTGATATGTATTTTTCCTAAATAAAACTTTTTAAAAAATGATTGCCTATAAAGTTCGAAATGTCTACTGCATCAGTTACCAATATGACCTATGGTACAAATCCAACTTACAACTTATTATGGTAAGCTTGACAAGCTAAAATGATCTTTACATTGATTATATTTTAAGTAATTATATAATTACCTAAACAATATCTTTGTGCCTGTAAAGCCTAAAATATTTACTCACTGGCTCTTTATAGAACAAGATTGTAGACAACCATGCTAGAAACCTGTGGAAAGCCCATTACATACACTCTTACTCTGTCAGCCTTCTCTCTCACTACACCATTAACATTTAACTTTCTAACCAAGCCAATCCTGGAAACTGTTGAATTTTTAGAAAGTAAAATGCTCTGTTTTCAGCTTTGGGCCATACCTCAGTGTTCTTTAAGTCTGTAATATTTACTTCTGCTATCTTCATCATTGGACAAGCCTTTTCTTCCCTCAAATTCAGTTTACCTTCCAGAAAACTTTATAGAACTTCCTCGCTCTAAGAAGGTGACAGTTTGCTTCTCTGGTAAACTATCATTTTTAAATCTGTGTAGTACTTGTTCTTCAGTGGAATGTGTGGTGGTCTTTACCTGGTCTTCGCTAAATGGCTACCATAGTATCTTCATCTAATATGTTCCTCTGCACTATGACTTGTCACATCCTATTAAGTGGTAGATGATAGATCTCTATCCTCTGGATCTGGGCAGGATTTGTAACTTGAATAATAGACTGTGACAGAATTGACACTGTAACAACTATGAGAATATCTCTTATGAGGCCTGGCAGCTTGAGACTCCTGCCGCTTCAAAGCCAGTGCCCATGTAAGAACTGTTATTATTCTGGATCCATCAAGTGTTAATTAGCCTATCACCTAATAAGCCTAGTATGTGATGAAGCCATGGTGAATGAGATGTCATATACACAGAGAGGGGTGTAGGAGCAATGAGACACCAGCCACGTGAACGAAGAAGACACTATGGAAGCAGATCTGCAAGCCCCAGTGCTCTACTTTATACTACATAGATCATGGGCAAATTGCCCACCTGAGCTCCTTCTACATTTCTGACCTATAAAATGTGAACAAAATGAAATTGTTGTTTCAAACCAATAGCTTGTGGGGTGGCTTGCCATAATGCGACATACAGCCAGAACAAAATAACTGCCTCATTGCTAATTTGTTGTTCCCATTTGAATGTAAGGTTTAGATGACTGAATAGAATTCTCCCTTACTGAGTTTATTTCATGAAGCTTGGCATATGGGAAATACTTTTACATGCTTACTGAATGAGTGAGTGCATTTTCAGAGTTGAATATAAGATTGAATATGTAAACGGCTCAAGTTGCAAGAAGTATAGAGCTTGCAAACTCTGTCTTCTTTATAGAGAAGAAAAAAGTAAGGGAAATGAAAAGAAAGTGGCAAGAATGGTAAGGAGGCATAAAGTGGACTTATACAGGGAAGAGGGTAAATATTTGGTAGGAGGTGGTATAAAGGAGTGTTGGGGGTCACCGAGACCAACTCTAGTTTTGGTGATTCATTAAATGGATTTAACATATAGTCTAATTCATGACTATGATTTATTGTGGTGAAAGAATATAAAGTAAAATTACTGAGAGAAAGCATATGGGGTGAAATCCTGGGGAAACCGGATACACATTTTCAAAGGTTCTCTCCTGGGGGAATCATACAGGATGGCACTTAATTCCTCAGCAATGAGTTGTGACTGCATTTGTGAAATGCTGTCAATTAGGGAAGTTCATTACAGATTCAGCATCCGAGGTTTTTCTTCTAGTTTGGTAATATAGGCAGCTTCTGCCTATCACATACAGAACCTCTAGATATTCAGAGTAAATCAAGTGTTCGGTATAAATTATACTGTTTATACAAATAGTTTAGACATAGTAAATAAGCCACTCTTATCAGTTCTAGGGAAGGTGGGAATCCTTCTGATATATAAGTTTTTAGATGACCACTAAGGCACAAACTTTTAAGTGGGTCTTTCAAAGAATGACAGTCAGACCTTCTATTACAACTCTTTTTCTGCAAAGAAGGGAAGGTATGGTCCTTGGAGGCTACCCTCAGCCCCTCAGACATTGTTATCAAGACAATGTAATAATTTGTAACTCCAGAGGAAAAAAACCTACTAAATGTTGTGTTAACCTTATATTAAATAGATTCTTTTTTTTTAAAGATTTTATTTATGAGACACACACACACACACACACACACACACACACACACACACACACAGGCTCAATGGAGGGAACCCGATGCAGGACACGATCCTGGGACTCCAGGATCATGCCCTGGGTCAAAGGCATGATCTGAGCCACCCAGGGATCCCCAATAGATTAATTTTCAATTCAGATAATCCTCCACTGACAGTCTTTAACAGAACACTTAAAATATAAGTTTTTAGTATGAAAGATAAACAAATTCTTTCCAAATAATTCTTATATTAAAAGAGAATCTTTGATTTTTTTTGACTGCAAATATTTTTTAACTATCTGCCATGTACAAGGCATGTGCTAAGGATCTTCAGTGATGGTTGTCAAACAGAGACTTCCCATTAGGACTTAACGGTGTGGAAGACTGACTAATACAGAAATAACCACAGTGTAATCTGGCAAAGGCTATACTAGAGACCTACATAGTTTGCTTTTCACACATATCAAAGGAAACATCTAATGTTGGAGTGAATGCTGAGAATATCCCTCTTCTAAAGTGCCTAGTGGGTCAAAAACTTAATTATGAGTGGGATTTATTATGGCAGAAACAAGAATGATCTTGCCTTTTAAACAGAATAATTCAACCAAAGGCTTTACAGTCCATAACACATTTAAGAATTGCAAGTAAAGTCTGTTACTAGAATACCGATCTTTGAGGGGAAAAATTAGAAGTGAAAATAAAGAATCAGGGGAATTGAGATTATTAAACAGATTTCATGGGCACACTAACAGGTCTAAACTTCAAATAAAGGCAATGAGAAGTCAATGAAGATCTTCAAAGTGAAAAGACAAGGTTAGAGTATTTTAAAATAGATTTTTTTCAAGTCCTGATGTAAAGGATGGATTAGAACAGGTTTTTCTTATCTTAGTTCATCCTTTTTGTAGGACTTTATTTTTAGAGCAGTTTCAGATTCACAGCAAAGTTGAGGGAAAGATTGAGATTTTCAATATACACTCTCCCCTGACACATGCATAACCTCCTGCATTACCAACATTCCCCACAAGAGGTGGGGAATTTGTGAAAACTGATGAACTACACTGACATAAAATCATCCCATAGTCCATATAATGATTCACTCTTGGTATTGTATATTCTATGGGTTTGGTCAAATATATGATGACATATATCCATTATTATACTATCATACATTTTGCTGCCCTAAAATCCTCTGTGCTCCACCTGTTTATCTTCCTCCCACCTCAGCCCAGCAATCATTGATCACTCCATGGTTTTGCCCTGGATTTCCAGGATGTAATATATTAGAATCATACATTATTGTAGCTTTTTCAGATTGCAGTCCTTCACTTAGTAATGTGCATTTAAGGTTCCTCCATGTTTTTTCATGGCTTGATAGTTCATTTTGTTTAAGTGCTGAATAATTGTACCACAATTTGTCCATTCACCTAGTAACGGGCATCTTTTGCTTCCAAGTTTTAGCAGTTATGAATACATTTGCTATAAAAATGTGCATGCAGTTTTTTGTGTGAACACAAGCTTTTAACTCCTTTAATACCAAGGAGCACAACTACTCGATTACATGACAAAAATATCTCTAGTTCATAAAATACTAACAACTGTCTTCCAAAATTGTTGTACCATTTTGTATTCCTACCAGCATTGTATGAGAGTTCCTGTTACTCCACATCCTTGCTAGCATATGGTATTATCATTGCTCCAGATTTTGGCTATTCTAATAGGTATATAGTGGTTATTATTGTTGTTTTAATTTACATTTCTCTAATGACATAAGTGTGCAGTATTTTTTCATATGCTTACTTTGCATCTGTATATTTTCTTTGGTAAGATGTGTGTTAAGGTTCTTGTCTCTTATTTTTATCAAGGTATTTCTTTTCTTATTGTTGAGTTTTCAGAGTTCTTTGTATATTCTGGATAACAGTCCTTTATCAGATATGTCTCTTGAAAATATTTCTTTCAATCTATAGCTTGTCTTTTTATTCTCTTGATATTGCTTTTTATAGAGCAATTTTTAATTTTAACTAAGTCCAGCTTATGCATTATTTATTTCATGGATTGTGCCTTTGGTGTTATATCTAAAATGGTATCACCATACTTAGAGTTCATCTAAGTCTTCTTTTATGTTATCTTTGAGGCGTTGATAGTTTTGCAATTACATTTAGGTCTGCAATCTATTTTGAGTTAATCTTTGGTAGGGATATAAAGTCTGTGTCTAGATTTAATTTTTGGATGTACATATCCACTTTTTCCAGCATCATCTGTTGAAGATACTAACTCTGCTCCATTGCATAAATGTCCTTTGTTCCTTTGTCAAAGATCAGTTGACTATATAAATGTGGGCATATTTCAGAGCTACTTTTTCCATGGACTTATTTGTCTATTCTTTGTCAAAATTGAACTGCCTTCATTTCTGCAGCCTTATCATATGTCTTGAAATTGAGTAGTATTAGTTCTTCAACTTTATTCTTCTTCTATATTGTATTGGCTATTCTGGTCTTTTGCACCCATATAAACTTTAGAATCATGTTGATATTGACAAAATAATTTGGTGCAATTTTTATTGGAATAGCAATTACTCTGTAGATTGAGGTGAGAAGAACTGATATCTTAACAATATTATTTCTATTCCATGAACATGAATTCTTTCTCCATTTATTTAGTTTTTCCTGATTTCATTCATCAGACTTTTGTAGTTTTCCTCAAATATATCTTTACAGATTTTGTTAGATTTATACCTAAGGGTTTCAAATTTTGGTGCTAATGTAAATGGTATTCTTCTTGACCTCAAGTACAACTTATTCTTTGCTGGTATACAGAAAAGCAATTTGGCTTTTGTATATTAATTTTGCATTGTACAGCCCTGTCACAATTGCTTATTTTTTCCAAGAAGGTTTTTTTTTTCCCCACATAGATGATCATGTCACCTATAAATATAGACAGGTATTTCTAGGTATGTATGTATGTATGTATGTATGCATGTAACTGTCAAAGAGATCAAGAGATCACAAGCAGGTAGGAGGAATAGAGGGAGAGATAAAAGCAGGCAACCTGACGTGAGACTCCATACCAGAATCCTGAGATCATGATTAAGGCAGAAGCTTAACTGACTGAACTACCCAGGAACCCTAAACAGGGTATTTCTTCCTTCCAATTTGTATACCTTTTATTTCCTTTTCTTATCTTATTGCATTGGCTATTACTCCCAGGATAATGTAACAAGAATGGTGAAAGAAGACATCCATGTCTTGTACCTGATTTTAGTGGTAAGCTTCAATTTCTCACTATTATGTAATTTGTAGACTATTTTACATATTTTTTATTAAGTTGAGGAAGTTCCTCTCTATCCCTAGTTTACTGAGAGCTTTTATCATGAATAGGTTTTGTATTTTCTTGAACACATTTTTTTTTTACATTGATAAGATTGTGTGAGTTTTCTTCTTTAGCATATTTCTGGACATAGAACAAGTTGACTATTTAAATAAATTTTTCCAAATAAAGTAACAAGTAAATTTTCAGTATAAATTATTATTTTTTTTTAAAAAATCTTAATGCCTGGCTTAGCTAATGGCAAATAAAGGAACTCTTCAGAGAATAAAAAGCACAAGAAAATGAGAGTTCTGCCTAGAAGCAGGGATGCCAAGTCAACTTTTCCCATGAGCTTATTTATCAATCATGATGGCTTAGATCCAGAATTTGTAGTTATATGACTAAGTTATTGGGGGACAAAGAGAGAAACCCAACAGGATGGGAGTTCAGATTTAAGGACCCCACACAAAATCAAATCATTCAGGAAGCAATTCTCTCAATAGGTGAAGTTGAAAGAAAATCCAATTTTATGGAAATGGGGAGGATGCCTGAGTGATTAAGCCTTGTTTCTTTGTCAAAATAAAATGATCCTTAGAGAATTCATAAGTCTCTACTAACACGGGTTTATAAGTTGTAATTTATATTTGTTTGTGGGCAGCCCGGGTGGCGCAGCGGTTTAGCGCTGCCTGCAGCCGGGGGCGTGATCCTGGGGACCCGGAATCGAGTCCCACGTCAGGCTCCCTGCATGGTGCCTGCTTCTCCTTCTGCCTGTGTCTCTGCCTCTTTCTCTCTAGCTGTGTCTCTATGAATAAATAAGTAAAGTATTTTAAAAAAATAAAGTTTTAAAAATATTTATATTTGTTTGTATTACTCTCCCCCATCTCTCTGCCAAGCTACTTTGAGATTTAAAACAGCTCAGAGTTGGTAGAATCCACAGGCACTTGATAGCAATAAATGCAAGTCCTCTTTAAATTAAGATATCTTTAATCATAATTTTAAATAATTCTCAAAGCTGACAATTCAAGGCATAGAGGCTCATATTCAAAAACAACTGAATACCCGAGGAGCTGCAGCCATAAACAGAAGACATTAATGAAACAACAGCAACAAAATAATCATACAGACACACAAACCCTAAACTGAATACTGGAGCTACTAAGTATAAAAAAAATGGGTTTTATATATTTAAGAATTTTTTTAAAAAATGAAAGTATTATAAAGGTATAAGACACTAACAAATCTGACAGAATTGAAAATAAACTAAATAAACTTTACGGTTGAAAAATAAAAGAAATTATATAAAAATAAGACAGTGATTTTAAGCTTCAGATTTGTCACAGTTGAGGAAATTAGTGACCTGGACATTTATAATAAGAAGTTACACAGAATGAGGCAAAGGGACATAGATAGAGACAAAAATAAAGACACAGTCATTAAAAAAAAATAGAGTACATAGTAAGATGGTCGAGCATAAATGTAATTTGTTTCCCAAAAGAGAGACAATAAAAAATGAACATAAGCAATATTTGGAGAAATAATAGCCGAGAAATTCATTCTGGATGAATGAAATAGCCAAATTTCTATGTCAGTAAGTTTAATTCATCCAAAGTCAAATTAAACACACTCACACACACACTGACATAGGTTAATGTATCTATAGAAAATCAGACACCAAGATAATTACAAAAATAGCCTCAGATAAAATATAATCTAAAAATAACAATAATTATATGAAAGCTAAATGCTCAGCAGAAAGAATGCCTATCAGAGAATAGTAGAATAATATCCTCAGCTATTGAGGGGATATAATTGACATATAATAATTTTATACCTTGTGAAGTTATTTTTCATTTTTTTTTTTTACTTTTTTAAAAGAATGTTTACAAAATGTGACTATAAATCTCAGGTTTATCTTAAGAAAAATTAAAAAAAAATTCTGGGAAAAAGGTTTAAGAATTGAGAAAGGTCATATTATAGCCACTCCACAGAAATGAGATGAATCCCCAGTCAAAATCTGGTTGGGACTTATAATACTTATAATGTGATTCACTATAATAATGCATTAAAAATGCACTCCAATGATGATAATTAGGGTTGTAGGGCTGGGGTGCCGGTTTTTCTAAGAAATCAGGGTCTTGTATGCTTTGAACTTCTATAGTATTCGGCCATTTTTTTTTTTTTTTTTTTTTTTTTTTAGCATGCCCAAATGTGAGGCAGAATAAGAACAGGGAAGGGTGGGCCTTAAGGGGCATGGATAGATAAATATAACAAATGGGATTTGACTCTATTTCTGCTGTTAATCAATGACGATATTAAAAAACAACAAGATTTACTTATTAAATGACATGTCTGGTTCTGTAATTTAGCACTATTTTAGTCTCTACAAAAGTGTGTAAGAAAGGGTATATTTTAAAAATATAAGTGAGTGCATTAATTAACTACTATGAAAACAGACAAAAAGAGGATTAGGCTCCTCAGAATGAAGAAAAATGCCATTTTTTAATAACTTGGGTTGGAAATTAAACTTTTTTTTTGATATCATAAAGTGCATAAGGAAACAACATCATGTCACACCCACAGACATCTGTGTAACTTCTTTATGGTACTAAATAGATCATAAAGTTTCAGGAGCATTTCTTATCTAATTTACCACTAGGAAGAGATTTACGTAAGGAAATGAACTCCCAATTGTTCCTTTGCTGAAAGATCTTGACAACAACATCTATTCTTTTGGATACCATACAGTGTCCCACACCTGTTGAAATAAATGGTTAATTTGGAAGGAAGATAGCTTGTGCATCATTATTGTGAGGCTATTTGACTCTTCCATGCCCAGCATTTTAAGAGTTGCTACGGGGAAGTAGACATAAGAAGAAGATATAAAATAAAGTAGAAATAACAGGGGGCATCTGGGTGGCTCGGCTGGTTGAGTATCTGACTTTTGGTTTAGGCTAGGATTCTGATGTCACAGGTTTTCCAAGCTCAGTGGTAGTCTATTAGGATATTCTCTCCCTTTGGTCTTTCTCCCGCGCTCTCTCTCTCTCTCTCTGTCTCTAAAACAAACAAGCAAACAAATAAATAAATAAGAAACAACAAGGGCACAAAACCTCTTCAAGGGTTATATTCAAAGTGAAGGTAGCCAATATACCATGAGGAAATGTGGCTTGAGTCAGGAATTGAAGGAACACACTGATTAAAAATAGGAGGAGAATTCCTTAATTAAAATACAAATATAGAGGTGTTCAGGATATTTCCAGAGTGTGAGAAGGAAAGTAAGGTCAGAATGGTGAAACTGAGAAGTCCTTTTCAAGATCCACTTGGAGAAGGAAGGCTGGTGCAGCCAGCAGTAAAATTGAAAAATTATGACAAGAGCAGCATGATAGAATGCTTTAGTATTTCCAATTCTGCTACTTACAAAATCATCTTCTAATTTGGAACTTTGCTTCTTGGCTTCCCTCATGGAACCAAATAATTTTTAATATAAAATATTCAATTGGCTCTTTTAATATAAATATTAATTTTCTGAGTTTTAAACAGTTTTCCTAGATTTTATCTTATTACATTCTTTTAAAAAATCTATAAACCTCATAATTGCCTTTGAATAAATCCATATTTCCTATGTGCCATTCAGAATAATAATAAGCTCCCTAAGAACACATCAATATTTCTAACAAAATCTCTTTATCTCTACCCCAATTATACTGGTTTCCTTTTCTCTTAGTTTTCCATGTGTGAGCTTACTTCCATATTGATGATGATGTTCTTGTCATTTTTTATATTTTTATGTAATATTTTACTACTGCTACTCCTACTTCTCCTTTCCTCCTCCTTATTCTCCTTCCCCCCCTCCACACACACAGACACACACACACACACACACACACACACAATCCACCTCCATATAATCTCACCTCTGCCAAAGAGGGGGACATTGACATGATTCCAAGATAAAAAAAAAAAAAAAGATTAGGGCATTATGGGGCAGAGTTTGAGTGTGAAAAAAAATATTGAATTATCATTGTGTCTGTAGGACATATGCACTTTAGAACAAATGTACTCTGGTTCTTCAACTCCCTCTCCCTAAAATTATGTTGTTTTATTTGTTTTCTCTTTCTAAGAACTATGGGAAAAGACTGGCTTGGCGTAACCTCAATTTCATTGGGAAGTATATCTTATTTTGCAAAAGCTAAACTGGTCCCCGAAAAATAGAGGATCTATAGAGGCCACTTAAGTATGTCTTTGCCTAAGTCTAATGGGAATTCTCATTTCACAATTGGCTTTGTATTTTTTTTAGTTCTGAGGAACCACACTTGTACTTGGAGCTGATGTCTCATGAAAGCAAGTAAAGTGATTTCATTTCTATGACATTGTCCTCTATCAGGATTACAAAAGTGACATCTTAACCAGCACACTACCACTTCCCACCTGAGAACACAATTTTCATGAGGGCTTTTACACGTTGCCTCTTTCAACAACATTTTAGGGCATAGTACAATGTCTTTCAGGTTATCAAAAATTTAATAATTATTTATTGAATGCATGAAGTAACAGATGATAAATAAAGCATCTTTCAAATATTTAACAAGCTTTTTATGATGACCAAGATTCATAAAGCAAAGTTGTAGGCTTTGTTTAGGAGCCTGAGAAATTATTTAAATATTTTAAGCAGGGAAATTACAATAAAATTTCCACATGTATATGTCCCTTATGGCTACAAAATGGATAATAAATTTTAACAAGATGGAATTGGATGATGAAACCAGTAATATAGTTATTACCACATATAAAAGTGGTCTCAATGGATAAGGAGAGAAATGGACACATTCAAAATAGTTTTATGAGATAAAATCAAGAGGCCTTTGTTATGGATTATGTGCAAGCAGAGAGGGAAAAAGAAGTTTCAAGGATAATTCAAATTTTCAGGCTGCACAATTAGATGAATATTGGTGCCTCTTACAAAGACAGACAGAAAAAAAGCTTAGAGGAAAGCATGAATTCAATTTGAGGACTCTTCCTTTAGAAGTTTTCTTAAAATGTCTGAATAAAATATTTTATCAGGTTATGTATATGATTCTTTATGTCAGAAAGGTTTGTGCAGGGAATATTAGTTTAGAGGTCATCAGCACTGCATCATCTGTACCACAGGCATAGATAACATGGACAAGGGAGTCTTGAAGGGTTGGGGAAAAAATGCAATCTTTTTTTTTTTTTTTTTCAGAAAGGAGGCTTAGAAATTTTAGTATTCAACATCATGGTGAGAAAGAACCTCAAGAGTGGGAGGAGAGGCTACATTGTCATTGAAGATGAAGGAAGAAAATTTTAAGAAATAGATAATGAGACATATTTCAGGCATTTTTGATAAGTTAGAAGATCAACATACGCCCTCTGGATTCAGCCACATATAGTTTACTGATGACCTTAGTAGGAGTGTGTTCATCATGCCTGGGGACAAAGGGGAATGATGGTAGACTGAGTAAGGAACAGAAGGTAGGAGGAGAAAAAAATGGACTAAGTCTAGGGAAAAAAATATTTTTATAAGTTTGGCTTCAAGAGAAGAAAAGAGAACATTATCAGCCTCAACCCTACTCCCCCCAAAATAAGGAAGAGCTGAGTGAGTGGTATGTTTCTTTGGTTGTTTCATCTTTTTCCTCATTTAAACTGGTTTGATTTGAAAGGGACTTGAAGATGTTTAAATCTCCCTGGTAAGCATCTTTTGTGAATGAGACAAGATGAAAGACATCTTGGAGATGATCATTGACCATCTTTTGGTACTTAATGGGCCCAGACACAAATTCAAACATACAGTGATCTCTAAACAAGTTGATATGAATTCCTGCAATACAAACTGGCCACTATAAGCCTGTCTGGACTGCCTTGCCTGAGTGGGAACAAAGAACATTCATACTTCTCTTTCTGCCTCCCCACAATGCTAAAATCAGTGTAGGAAACCCAATTAATGTTAACCAAGCATATCCATCTTCTCCTGATTTCCTATTGCTTGGCACAATTCCTGGCATGGAGGATGCCCTGTATAACTATTTGTTGTTTAAACAGTCAAATAAATGAGTTGATAAGGAATAAATCCAGTAAGACAGTCCCTCAAGAAGCCTCTGCTAGCTGTTTTCTTAATTCTACACAATCAGAGAATATGTTGGCTATGGGGTAGGTATTCTACACATTTCTTATTTACCTGGAAACTTTTGTGTTCCTGGAAAAGAACCACATAAATAATAAAATCACACATTTCCCTTTCTATGTCCAGTTAGTGTAATTAATCTGATACAGATCTAATGGCTCTGATAATCTTAATGGGTACTTCTTTTAGGGTTTTTACTTTTTTTTGCTCAACTTAGTTTGTTTTCCTGCAAATAATTCTGGGTAAGGATATCCATACACCTCACTGACTTTTATTATTACATTAAATGTAAAATGAAACACATATTTCAGATGGACTTAATGTCATTTGTTTAAATGTATTTTTTTCTGATTTTTGTCTTCCTTACTATTATCGCCTACATGTTAGATGCACAAGAATGCTTCCAATCAGTATATTTTAAAATATAACAGCAAACTGTTGAAGCAAAATAACAGTATGCAGAATCTGTTTGGAAATTTAATTTTTAGTGCAAAGAGAGAGCTGGGCTTGATCTAGAAACTCTCATTCCAGTCTGACATGTTCTTGGTTTTAGGGAACAATACTTGGCAGCTATCTTCTTTGCTGTTGGAAAATGATTGGAAGACAATTTCTTTTCTTTAGCAGGGTTTTCTGAGAGCTGTATGATGCTTCACTTACTTCATTCTGGTATACAGTAGAATAGCATTTTCCCCTCTATCTCTCAGAAAGATAGGGGAAACACGAACCATGTATGTCCCCTCTCTCTTTGGGCTCTAGATCTCATTGTAATGACAGCAAATAGATCCATTCTATGACTTTAAAAAAGATTGTTGATAAAAGAAAGAAATAGAATGAATTCAACAATTTTACAATAATAATAGCTTTTGTGACATTCCACTAATAAAAACTCTTTTACCCAGCTCAGTCATATAGTTTTAATTTCATGGCCATGACTTCCAGGTACTTAAAAAAAAGAAACAAACAAATCACCAGAAACATGAAAATTGATGTAAATTTGGATCTCATATAGAAGCCAATCACTGTTTCAATTAATTCCTATCTCAAAAACCTAAAGTATGATGTACTAGATAGATTTCTAAAGAAGTGCTACTAAGTTTTATACATGACTTTTGTTTTAAAAATGAAAAAAAAATGTGCTTATTTAAAACACTGATTAGTGCAAAAGGGCTTTAATGAAAAACAACACTTCCAGTTTCAGATATCTCCTCTAGCTGATAGTTGTTCCTTCTGGTAATTGCTCTTATATCTATAATGTCCATGTTATCTTAGTTTTAATCATGGAGGTAATATCTTTAAACTTCCTACTAAATTATTTTTATTTTTTTCACTTACACATCTCCCATAGCTTCCAAATATCTGTATCTCAAGTACCAACTTTATTTTGCCTCTTTTGATTTTCTTTCATTTTGGACATCATAGCTTAAATTTCTAAAATTCTTAGGTTATTCCTTTTCTACAGAATTATTTTTGTGTAGAAAAGGAATAGTGGATACAGTGTTTTCATGATTCTCTTTGAATATATTTACTGGGATAATTATGAAGTTAAAATTCACTCAAATTATTTGTTTCCTCCAGGGCATATAATATTTTTTTCTTGCTCTTTAGTTTTTATCCTTCATGACTTCCTAAAATATATTTTGTTTCCTGATTGAATGTACATGAGTGTGTGTCCATCTGTGTGCCTTTATGTGCATGCATATTTCAAAATGAATCTATTGAAAGTTAACAGAAGTCTCTAGAGCTTGTTAAATGGTAGGTGTCACCATACTTTCCATGAAGCCCACTCCAGGTGGAGAAAAGGAATAGTTAAGAACCAACTGTTTCATACTTAGATCTTTAAGTAATTCCCCTCCTTTCTATCCGAGGTCTCGTGTCCACCCTCACTTTGGGACCTGGTACTTCAGAATCTTTCCAGGGGAAATATGTTGGGCTGATTGCTTCTACCATTTGCTCTGACCTATCATGTCACATGCTCAAGGATACTACTTCTTCTCCTTTTGTCAAATATGCCTCCATTTATTCTGTCTTGATGTGGAAATTTGTTGAATTGCTTAGTATCTGAATCTCCATCTTATTTTCATATCTTTGTGGACTTACATCCTTTAATTTTTTGACATTATTTTAGTACAGCCTTTGAAGGAAAAAGAGATAGCGTGTAATTGTGTCAATAACTATAACACGGTGTTCTGTTTGGTTTTGAGGTTAGGTTTATTTTCATTCTTTTAAAATGTCCCTTTTTTTAGGGGAGAGATAACAGCTTCAAATAATCTAAACACAGCTGGTGGGATCCCTGGGTGGCGCAGCGGTTTGGTGCCTGCCTTTGGCCCAGGGCGCGATCCTGGAGACCCAGGATCGAGTCCCATGTTGGGCTCCCGGTGCATGGAGCCTGCTTCTCCCTCTGCCTGTGTCTCTGCCTCTCTCTCTCTCTCTCTGACTATCATAAATAAATAAAAATTTTAAAAAATGAAAAAAAATAAATGCAGCTGGCTCTTGTACGAAAGAGTGCCAAGCTGCATGTATTGCACAGAGCTGAAGTCCTACCCAATTACATTGTCTTTTAAAACTGCAAAAACAGACAGAACCTGCCTGGGGAACTTAAACTGTGTCCAGTTTACAGATTCTCATTACAACAATTAAGGAGAATAATCAGTAGGACTTTCCTACTGATTGTGCAAGACCTAGCAGAGTGCAATGCATGAATTAAATAATGCACTATATGTGTATACATTCTTCAAAGATTTTATACTTCTGAGTGTTTACAATGTAAAGACATTTAAAGCATGACATTAAAACATCAAAATACTGTGTAATGTGACATCCATAGTTCTTTCCAATGTATAACTATACCAGATATTTTGAGGCTAACAAAAATGCAATGAAATAGACGCTATCTCTCCTTCCCCCCCCCAAAAGGAAAATAAAATATTATACTCTAAGTCCACAGATGTGAATAGTTGAGTTCAAGATAAATTATCTCAGGTCACACAACTCTGGGACCAAATTTAAATACATTTAATGACTCTTTCAGTGTTTTACATTTCCCACAGCCTTGTCTGCTAAATCTAAAGATACATATCTCCTATCAAGTATTACATGAGCCTTTACAACAATTTAATACATTCAAGGCAGCTATAGAGTGTCAGTATCTAAATGCTTGCTTTGTAAAGTTTAAATGTATTTTGTCTAGCAATTTTTTTTTTATTTCTACTTAGTAATCATGCTTTAAATTCCACTACTAAAATTTCATTTTGTTAATTTATCCTAGTAGGTATTTTGTCCACCTTACAACACCTTCTTCTAGGACATGATGCTTTAAATGTGCTCAAACTGAGTTGAAACATTCACATCAGATTTAAAACACTTCAATGTGAAAAAAGAGAAAAAGGTGTTAGCTACTATCCACCAGAATGTATTTGAACTGTTGTTTTTTTAAGATTGTATTTATTTATTCATGAGACACACACACACACACACACACATACACACACACACACACACAGAAGCAGAGACACAGGCAGAGGGAGAAGCAAGCTCCACGCAGGGAGCCTGATGTGGCACTCGCGATCCAGGGACTCCAGGATCACGCCATGGGCGGAAGGCAGGCACTAAACCGCCGAGCCAGGGATCCCTGAACTGTTATTTTTAACCAGTGTTTATCTAAAGGATAGATCTAGAATCGGGCGCACTAAAGGAAAATAGAAGGCCATTTCATAAATTTCATTAGGCTCAGTCCATTCTGGGTGCCTGGTTAGGATCAAGCATAGCATCAGGCTCCCTGCTCAGAGGAGGGCCTGCTTCTCCTCTCTCTCTGCCTATTGCTCCCCCTGCTTGTGCACTCTCTGTTTCTCTGTGTCAAATAAATAAATAAATAAAAATCTTTAAAAAAAAAGATCAGTGCACTTTGAGGACATATAAGCAGCCCTATCTTTACAACACATTCACTAGCCAGTTGTAATTGCATTTCAAGCTACCATATGAATGGGAGAGAATGTGTGATTTCCTTGCAAATTACTCTTATTTTTTTTTACTGAACCCTCCTCTTTATGACAATCTTAAATAGAAACTGGATTCATTTAAAGTAGTTAGTAAGAGCGAGAGGCATATCTACATGACTAAGTAGATTGATTCTTTTCAGGTCAATGAATGAGCAATTGAACAGATCATTGCACAATTGATTCAATCCGAGGAGCAAATTGACCGTATTTCAAAAAAGCCAGATCTCTCATATCAGGGGAGTTAAGCACAGCACAGGAGTTCTGGGATACCTGTATAAATGTTCTAACAAATTAATAGCATTCTGATGTCCTTATTCTAGTGACAGAAGTATAAAGGAAAGAAAACTAAACTAAGTCTCTAGGGGGCATTTAGAGTCCCTGTACTTCTATTAATTAGCTGTAAAAAGTTGGAAGACACAAAGAACAGAAACAAGAAAGCAAGGGATAAGAGAGAAATAAGGCTTCAATCTGAGATGCTTCTCTTTAGAAGGGCAGCACTCACTAACTTTGAAGTAATGCTTCCAAATACTGGCAGTACCTTTTAAGTATTCTGGTGTACAGAAAAAAATATATATATACACACACATTTATGTATATATACATATATATTTATTTTTTTAGTTATGGATCTAAACAAAAGATTTCTTCCACATTCAAAAAGTTTAGAACACTCTATTGATTCATAAAAGCCATGCATGATGGCTTTGTGATATGTCAACTTGGTTAGGCTAAAATATATTCCCCAGAATTCCCTTCCAGGTATTTTTAGTAGGGTGAACTACAATGGGAATTCTCTCATTAGATCTGGTGAGCAGAGGAAGGCAGCAGACATTTTGTAGCATACACATACTTCTCCTAGTTACTCAAAGACTAGTACATGTGCTGCTGCAGAGGTACTCTGTAAATGTAATTAAAGTCCTCTATTACAGTCCTCTATTATTAGTCCTCTATTAGTTGATTTTGAGTTAATCAAAAGGAAAAAATGTCATGGGTGCTCCTGACTTCAATAGATGGAAGGCCTTTAAAAAGGGACTAATGCCCCCTACATAAGATGCAGAGACTCCAGAATGCAGAGAAGAAAGAAAACTGCAGAATCTTTCTTCATTCTAGGACCCTCACATTCACTTCATTGCTTGCTGATCTGGTTCACCTTAATGGTATGAAGCAGCAGCTGGAATATGATCTCTATCTTCCCCCTGTAACTTTCTTCAGTTTCTATGACTTTTGGGTCAGGTGTACATATGTGTTCAGCTCCATGACAGAGATACCAGCTTCTGTGGGATACCTTGTTAGGTAAGAAGAAACAGGAATTGGCATGGTTTTGAGTCCATTCTTGTTAGAGTGTCTGCTCATGCTCATGGGAGTCCAGGCTGCACTTGGTTTTCTCTTCCTATCTGTCATGGATCATATATGGATTATAGCATTAGTCACGTGAGGACAGTCATGACTGCTTAGCCAGGACCCACAAATTCCTACAAATATGAATACATATTTTATTTTATATATTATAAATATATACTTAAGCTTATATATTAAATTTGTGTAGATAATAAATATGTATAAATAAATATATATAAATATATGCATAAGTATATAGGTTATATAAATACTAATTTCTCTTTTTTTCTTTTTCTTTCTCTCTTTTTTCTCTCTTCTGCAATGAACGCTTATATCACAGGGGTGATCTAAGTGTGAAAAAAAAGGGCTTCTAAGCAATTAAATTATGTAAATATATATGTATGCTTATTCCACTGATTCTGCTTTGCTGCTTGAACTTGAAAAGATAAACCTTGTAAGATATAGTGAGAGGTGATAGGAACTCAAAAAGTTGGACACTCAAATCACATCCACCAATGACTGTCATTCACTCTTCTGAAAGGCACAATAGAGAAATGTGCAAAAATATAAGCTGAGTACCATATTAGCCCCAAATTAGATTAAGCCTTAAATCCTATGGTATAACCTAAGTGAACTAAGACTATATAGCAAGAAATCTCAAACTTGACTACATATTAAAATAACCTAAGTCATTTTTACAAAAATAGACTCATGCTTGGACTCTACCTACATAAATTCTGATTTAACTGGCTTGTGTGCAGTGGGACCTGGGATCAGGTGTATTTGTAATGCTCCTCATGCAGCCATAATATATATATATATATATATATATATATATATATATATATATATATATTATGGAGAGCTACTGTGGAGAGCTACTGTACCAGTTAAGTAGAAGATTCATTTTGCCTCATTTAAAGGTAGGCTGAGGTGACAACTTTTCCCTTTTCCTAATTAGCCCAAGGCTTAATCTATTATCCTCTGCAATTTGCCACCATACAATAAGAAAAACCAGGCCATTTAAGTGAAAGTCAACAATTCAGTATGAGAAACAATTTTATTAAGATATCAAAGGAAAGCTGCTCACCTTAGATATTTTCAGGTTGCGATATTTCCCAAACTAGAACTGCCCTCTCAGCCCATACTTTGCAAGTAAGTTTTGTAAGAGCGAAACTCATTTGAGGTGTAAAAACATTACTCATGCTAAAAGTTGAATCACTTTAGTTCTTTTTTTTTAAAAAAAAGATTTTGTTTATTCATGACAGACACAGAGAGAGAGAGAGAGAGAGAGAGAGAGAGAGAGGCAGAGATACAGGCAGAGAGAGAAGTAGGCCCCATGCAGGGAGCCTGATGTGGGACTTGATCCCAGGTCTCCAGGATCACACCTTGGGCTGAATGCAGGTGCTAAACCGCTGAGCCACCCAGGGATCCCAGAATCACTTTGGTTCTTACAGTATTTTCTTGTACTCACTTACACTGCATCTCAGTAGAATGTCTTTTCCTGTGACTATTCCTCAACCTTGGTGGAGGAATGAGAACAGGGTGGGGAATGTCAGAGACTACTTGCCCTAGACACAAATGTTGTGCATCTAAATTCATTCAGCATCTGGGAATAAGGAAGGAATAATATTGACATTTACAGAACCCTTCACTGAAGAACACAGTCATGATTCTAATTACGGTGATAAACAGATCAGGGTAGAGTTTAATTGAGCCACAGCAAGGAACTGAAGCTCTTTCGTCCTTTCTTCCTTTGTCCATCTCTGTTTTTCATTCAAACTTAGTATGCCTAATAAGATAGAGTGATAAAGAAGTCAGCTTATCCCATTTGCAATTATCTGTATACTAAGAGTCTGAAGAGAGGTATTTTTGTATAAATGGCCAAAATTGAATCAGTACATTATGCAACTTTTTGAAAAGATGCAATTAGAATTTCTCTAGGCAAGGGCAGCTCCAGGTAGCACTGTGAAATGGGTGGGGCTTGTTTTGTATATTTCCATTGGTCCACCTCCCATACCCTCTCCAATTTACATTAACCACACAGTGATTATCTCCTACTTTTCTAGACCTATATATTAAAACATCATTTCTGGAGAAAGCAAAGATAATAAGAAACAGACATTTATTAAGTATTTTAAGCCAGGCACTGAGTTAAGCATCCAGAGGAAGCAAACTGATGGAACTTAGAGGATTTAGTTACTTGGGCTACACACATAAAGACAAGCAAGGCTGACCAATCTGTCAGGTAGACCATCTAAGTAGGAGGGCTACAGTACAATGTTATTACTTAAACTGGGTCTCTGCTTATTTCAAGACACCCAGACCACAGGAACCAGGCAGCTGAAGATGAGACTATTTCACAACTCCAATGACTAATAGAGCAAACAGCAAATATCCTATCAATTAAGTTTCACTGGTGTTAGGTCTGAGCAAGATTAAATTCTCAAGTGATTTAAATTTATTATAAGCATCCAATAACATGGACTTGACAAGTTTATATGGCCTCCAAATGAATGTTCCACAGTGGCCACTTACTGCTGTCCCAAATTGACCTCTATATTTTTATATTTGCTAAACATGTTTTTCTCAGTTCCTTAATTCATTCCCCAGTCTTCCAAGTTATAGAGCTTGTAATGATCATTAACTGTTCCTGCTTCTTCACCCTTACATCCAATAATTAATTAATCAAATATCTTCCCCATAAATCATTGAAAGATTGCTGTTAGTTTACATTCTAGCACCATACTTACCCTAAACCTTGTCTTATTTACCGTGAAATTTTGGAAACTCTCTTGACTAATCAACCCTCTTTTAGTCCCTGAAAGTAGTCTGAGTTGTGTACTTGAATTATAAAGGCACATGTTTGACTCCTATCTCTATCATTATTTGGTACATTTTATTTGAGAAAGTAACAAATCCATTGAAAATTACTATTATTACTATTATTTTTGCAAAAATGTAGACAATGATACCTTTTCCACACATTGCATTGCTTATGAAACAACATGGTAGGCATTCCAGAAGTTGTGGTGGATTCTGAATACTTTTCTTACTCTTCTAGGACATAATTTTGATCAACCAGTTGTTCAATTAGAAACTATAATTTTTACCAAATGCGTTATAATATTTAATTAAGCTTTGTTCCCAAAGTTCCTTACCACATTATCAGTTTCCTCACCGTTCAGCTAACAAACAGATTTAATTGCATTCTCAAAACTTAGAGATGCATAAAGTGTCACCCAATCAAAACCCATTAATCATAGGGCCTTGTCTCAAAATAAGGGAGATTAGGAACCTGTCTTTATGATCAGGCAGGAGTATATATCCTCAGAATTACAGGAGTGGAAACATATGTAAGGATTCTAGTTCCAAGGAAATTCAGGTAATAGTCATTTGTATTCAGCACACCTATGCAGTAAGTTATGTGTTCAGGAGTGTTTGGTTCATGAATGGTTGATTTTCAGCGAGGTCATATCATATCACATTCTTTCTGATAAAAGTTTAGTTCCTGTCTCATCTTTTAGAAACTCCTTTAAGACCAAGCTAACTAATCTTTAAATTCTACCATGGTCCTCTCATCTATCAAGAAGGACATATGCTGCCTCAAATTGATATCTTTCTGATCTTATTGACTCTTTCCATTCTTTTTCATTGTGTTCTAGTCCTGAAAGAGGTTTCCACATATCTACCTACCTACCTACCAACCTACCTATCAATGATTAATAACTTGCACATTAAAACAATTTATTTTTGATGCTTTCTCCCTCAAATATCTATGGATAAGCATTCAGGCCATGTGATTTTCTCAGAACATACATGTGATGCACAGAGAAATTAATCATTTCTTCTATTTAAGTAGTTTTACCACACCTTCTCATGGGAGTGATAGTGGTAGGAAAAAAGAGGCTGCATTCTAATGGATATGAAAAATCTTTTTCTTCTTGTTCAATATTTCATGGTAACAAAATCAACACTCTCATGAAGTAAAAGCCATTGGATCAGATAATGAGGATTTTTTTTCACCAGGAAAAAAAAAAAAGGACATATCTTAAACTATAATTATCTCAAATCAAGATCAATTCTTATTTTCATTTAGTACCTTTTATATGGTATATTCTTTCTCTGGCCTTGTTGGGAAGACTTCTAATCCTACAGAACTTCTTATTAAATGTCGACTGAAATTACAAGCTCTTATGCTAAGGCAAATATGGTAGGCAGGAAGGTACTTAGAGGTAAAGTTATGGAAGAAGTAAAAGGGGAAAATACACAAATTATCTGCCTGTCTGTCTGTCTATCTATATAATTTTGAGGCTCAACATACAAATGATCACACCTGATCCAAACAAAAACATCTTCTAAAATGTTGAGGGGTTTAGTAAATTGTACAAGATATCAAGTAGATGGGTAATTGAGGATTAGAGGTAGGATTCTCTTATTCTTTTGTTATTTTCTGGCTATTTCTAAAAGGGGATATGCAGAAATCAAATGAAGCTATCTTTTCCTGGTAGGTAGAAAAATGGCAATTACAAAAAAAAAATGGCAATTACTTTTGTATATGGGGTAATGTTTCATGTTATAATTATCACTGTAGGTCACACACATTCATTTAATTTTATCCAAATAGTTTTATTTTCTTTAACTTATGGTGTTTTATCATCTAAAATATTTCTGAGAGATTTAATTATTAGGCAATGATAATAATCCATAACAGAAGAAGGGAAAGGAAGAGGCCATCCCTGTGGAAACCCAAGTTAAATTTTTTTAGCAAAGTTTCTTCCATTTTAATGTACCTCCAGGAATTACATAGTCTAATTTGCATGTCTGCATATTAATTTACTTTGTCTTTGTTTTCCCAGAGGAGCACAACTTATTTTCATTGTCTCTTCTCTATTATCTCAATGTTTGTGGTAAGCTCAGTTGGTTATTATCCAACCATTTTAGCAGAATGCATTATTTTCCAGAATTACAATGCTCTTATTGTTGGCTAGTAGTGATTAATTACTGATTGCATAATTACTTTATCATAGAACCCACAACACAGATGAAATAAAATGCTTGAGTTTGTTTTCCTGTTTTTATTTTGAGAGAATTACTATTGGATTTTTCTTCACTATCACTTGAATGGATTAATTCTTAACTCAAAATTATGGATTGAAAATACCAACATCATTTAATACAAAGCGACTATGTATATATCTGACTTAAGGATTTTAAATGGCACTACAAAGTGGAATGCTTACTAAGTAGTGCCTAGGACTAGCAAATAAAATATGTAATAAACCTGCCACTCTTGTAAATTGATTATTTTTAATTATAATTAGAAGAAATAAAATCAATCTTGGAGTTTTAAAAGGACATTTCTTTTTATAGGATCATGGATCCTATCAGCTTAAAGTAGTCTACTTTATGTCTTTCTGGATAAAACAAGCATATTGTTTTCTGAGCAGGCTGCTCACAGGGAATCTTGCATTCTAGTTCCTTTTACATCTTCAAATGGAACAAAGGAAAATACAACAAAATAAACTGTCCTCCCTTTTAAAATAATTATATACCTATTGAGTAAGTATCTATTATATGCTATAGATTATATTCAGCATGTTACGGATGAGAATACATCATGAGATTTTGTATCTTGAATGTTATTCAGTTCTTGTGAGCAGGTCTTAAGAGAGTTCTATAGGCAAAATAAAGGTATAATATAATTATACATATGTACATACACACACCCCTACATAAGTAAATAACTGAATTGACCTGAGTAGTGAGCAAAGATATGCTGCTATCTAAGCACAGACTGAATAATTAAGAATTTGGTTTTCCAGGAAAGTGTGAAATTCAGATAGAATCTTTGGAGTCTACATTTGGCCATAATCTTGCTATGATATGTATTACTCATTTAACCAATCTCAACATTAGTGTTTAGGTTTATATAGAAATCATTTAATCTAGGTCATCTCCATTATCTATCTTTTGAAGTTATGAAGACTCCTCATTTAAAAGATAGACATCAGGAAAAAAACAATTGGTAAATTGGACCTAATTTAGCATAGTGTATTACTGAGATGAAAGTTTTTGCTAATGTGCAATATTGGACATTTTATACCTCTTCATATCCTTGCCATTCATCTGCCATTCACCAAATTAAGCATGATTTCATGTCCCTTCACAACAAACCTTAAAGAGATCTCTATCTCAAACACCTGGAAGATTGAAAATTCAACTAAAAAAACATTTACATACCAAGAGGTATAGCCTTATTGAATTCATCATCTCAAGAAGTGATAAGAGCCAAAATTATATTAAAAGTTTCAAATTAGAAATGATGTCCAAAATTTAAGAATTTACTTTTACCAAGCATTTTCATACATGTTGACAAAAGTTTTTTCTTAATGAATTCTGGGAAAACAACAACAACAACAACAACAACTAAACATGAACTATAGGGATTGTTCCTTAATTTTGAGACTGATATCAATGAACCCAAGCAGAGCAGTACAACATATTCCTCAACACTGTTAGAAACCAATTCCCTAATTGAGATTCTCCTTATTCTGATCCTATGAGATAACTTTTTTTTCCCCATGAATTTTAATTTCTTCTCTCTTTGGGCATAATTAAGTCAGAACCACCTTATAGTAAAATCATTAGAAACAGAAATTTAAAAACACCATAGATTTCCCACCAGAAAACATGGATTTGATACTAATTTTCCCTAAAGTGGGATATTTCTATAAAAACTAATGTCTTCTATGGAACAGCATAGGGAATATAGTCAATGGTACTGTGATAGCATTGTATGGTGACACATGGTAGCCACAGTTGTGGTGGGTATAGCATAACATACAGAGTTGTCAAAGCACTATGCTGTACAGTTCAGACTAATGTAACACTAATGTAATCCCGAACAAGAGAAGACCTTGTTAATTCAGTACCTTATCCTATGATACTTTTGCAATTACTAAAATATGAAATCCAGCCCAAGTTTGGCAATTACTAAGTATGCAATTTTGATCATATCATTTAATCTCTAATTTTCAAATTTTTCATCTGCTGTGAAGATGGATATGTGCATGAAAACTACTTAACAGTATCTGGCCAAGAGTAATTGCTCAAAAACATTTTGCTTTTATTTCCATTGTTCAAAGCTGCCATTCATATTAATCTAGTTTTATGTAGATTCATATTTTCAGGGTACATATAGGTTAGGAAGAGTGTATAACATAGGAACAAACTGCTTTATACTCAAGAAAGTGTTTACGATTTTTCAAGAATTTCTAAAACTATTATGAATGAGGTAAACCCTACTTCCTAGATGATAACAATAATCATCCCAAGTAAAGATGGAATAAATAAGTGCCTTCTTATATTTCCTCTTGTTTTGAAGAAACTGAATTTTATATATATCCAAAATCATGTTTTAGACTTTAGTTACTTTACATTAAATAAAACATAGTCTTCTCTCAACCATCAATCCTTTTCTACCACCTTTGTAGAAAATTAAAAATTTATCAACCTTCCCAAGTCTAATATAAGTGCCATATTTTCTGTAAAGCCTTTGAAATTGCTAAAGCCAAATTGTTTTTCCCATCTTAGAACTTTTACAAAATTTATATACCTTAAAATTAATTTTAGTGTCTCAATCAATGTGTATTCATATATTGGTCCCAGAATCTAATCTCTGATGTTAATAAAGGGACACAATAATTGACGGATACTAAGTGACAACAAAAACCTGTTTATTTGAGTTTTTATATTAACCTAGTACATAAATTGCTACATTATATTGCACTATGGTGGCCCCCAAAGTGGCATGTGATTTACTATTGAATTGCTATTGAAATCCATTAAATTATTATTGAAAACTTAAGTACATAAAAAAACAAGTGCTAGATTCTGGAAAAATTAAAGAGAAAAACAATTAATTTTATGTTAAAACTATCATTAAACTGATAAACACTGGCTTCCAAGCCTACTGTATTGCAAAAGTCTTAGTCTTTGCATTAATTTAGTTGTGAAGAGAACAATAATCAGTCCAGTATCTCTGACATGGTTCAGCAGAATAGCAGTGTGCATGCTTCTTATCTGCCATTATAGAAACTTCTTAGCAATATCACAGCAGGCTCATTGAAGGGTCACATTCCTTTAAAATCAAGAGTCTACAGAACCAAGAAATTACAAAAATATATTATTTAATGTTAAACTAGGAAAATGGGTGCACTTAAGGGCTGAATTTCTTTTCTCTGTAAGGAATATGCTGGTGTACAATTTGTAAAAATCTGCGTTTAAAACATCCAAACTAATTAAAAAATAAATTTTCTTTTCTTTTTATTACATGTTAGTTATCAATTTTAAATATTTAAATAAATATTGCTTCACACAAATTGCTAAGTCAAGTCATCAATGCTAAAAATAAGCTTTTAAAAATAATACTAAATTCTGTATTATCTACTTCAGAGTTGAGGTACATAATGGCAGGAATATAAAGTGACGTCATGTGTCATTCAAACATTATGCATGCAATTAATTTTCACTGCATTCCACTGTAATGCATCAAAGTGGCCAGGTTAAGTCACAGATAATTTGGTTTATGATGTTTAATGATTCACTTTACGTCTCTGGATAATAATTTATAGTAAAATTGGGATTTGGACTACATGAACTCTCAGGTGGCTTTGAATTGATAACACTACAAGGATTAATGCTTTGATCAACCAACAGCTACTTTAATACACACAATCAACTCCCTCAAATTTTTTTTTTAATTTTTAGAACTATTACTACATAGAAGAAACTGCATGTATGCAATTTATTTAAGGATACATGATTTATAATCACAAGCATAACAATTTGCCAAGTTACTTTTTCTTCCTAAATTTCTACATGCAATATTTTTAGATAAAGAGGACTGAATAGGAGAATTACTGAAAAGCATACTTAAAGGGTAAAAAAAATGAATAGGCTAGGAACTAGAATATTACTACTTTCTAGATTATCTGTAATCATTATTACTAAACAAATATTTGATGAAGTCTTAATATGCTATGAGGTTATACTTAAAGCAACCATGGCCCATATCCTTCTTAGTTTAGAGTGTGTTTACAGAAATAAGGTTCTTTGAAATTACCAAGTGATAGTACATGGTATTCTGTATTAAACAGATACATTAGGGATACTAAAACTAATTTGAAAGACAATGATGATAATATTAGAAAGTGCAAGATGCTTAGAAAAAAAGTAGGATTGGATGGGCCCTTGAGAGATAGGTAAAATTTAAATGGTAATAGGAGAGATTTTAGGTCTTAGTGACATGCAGAACAGCTTGAAACACATCTGAGTGGGTTCCTTCAAGCTATTCTCTGTTATTGAGTGTGTAGGCTTCCTATGTAATAACAGTGTATAGGTCTCTGAAAACTCTCTTGTGTTTCTTACCATTTAAAACCCCCATTAATTCTCTCTACTACCTTCAGTTCCTCAAAATCCTATACACAAATTCCCTATGTGAGACAAAACTAAGAAAAAATACTAATTCAATTTTACTATATATTTTATAAAGATAGGAAAAATATTGGTCCGGTAGTGCTTAAGAGATGGAATTGTCTACTGAATATAACAAGACTCCAACATATCTTCAAATATATGCAAACTTGTATTAATCACAATTTAGAAGTAATCATGTACTTTCAGGCTGGCTTTTCTGCCCAGAATGATCTCTACAGTCACTCACATAATAATCATATTCATTATTTTAGGCCTATCACAAGTTAACTCATCTGTGAAGCTGTTTATAGCTTCTCATTAATCTATCTTATATTTTCACTTCAAAAGTACATTGTGCATAGTTAATTCTATATAACACTTATACATTTTCCACAACCTGGCAAGTGGAGTCCTGAAATGCTAAGTCCAGACCAAGATACTATGTAAGGACAGCCCTTTCACCTTAGGAGGAAAAAGGTGGAGTTGAGAGATGACATCTGAGAAAATATTCATGTAAAAACTGGTGAGCCATCTATAAAAATCTACCATATTGGTAGCACATATCTTTGTAGGTAGTTAAATACTACAAATCTCCTCCTCTTTTTCGTTGTTGTCATGGATAAACAATAATGGAAGCAATTCTTAGACCAAACTCTACCAAATGAGGGAGTGGACACATTAAAAAGTATGTTACCTGTTGCTGTACAGGGAATACATCTTTAGACATTGAAAATAGCACACAATTTTAAGGGCTCATTCCAAGGAAAACACAACAATATTCTGATGATGGGAGTGCCAAGTTTTGTATGTAGATCAACGAAAAGTGTCCTCTGAGACTGAAGAGCTAGTGTGACTGCCCAATGGTAGGAAGTTACTGGGCTTGCGAGATTTTCATACCTACTTCATGAAAAGTGGTGGGGTCCTTACTATGTTTCTACCAAACACTCTCCTTGAGCATTGCCCATTTCACACACACATACATACACACACACACACACACACACACACATAATTTAAAAATTAATTATGTTAGTTGACAAAAATTCTGTTATCCGGTTCATCATTGAATGACATAAGCAACTGTTAGGGATGCCAATTTTCTGGCCATCTGACAATCCGAATAAAACGTCTGGTACTTCCAAAGCTTAACTACTAATAGCCTATTGTTGATCAGAAGCCTTACTGATTACATAATCATTTAACACATATTTTGTATGTGTCATTATATACTGTATTACAAAAAAGTAAGTTAGAGAAAATAAAATACGTTAAGAAAATCATGAAGGGGGATCCCTGGGTAGCTCAGCGGTTTGGCGCCTGCCTTTGGTCCCGGGCGTGGTCCTTGAGGCCTGGGATCGAGTCCCACATAGGGCTCCCAGCATGGAGCCTGCTTCTCCCTCTGCCTGTGTCTCTGCCTCTCTCTCTCTCTCTCTCTCTTTCTGTGTGTCTCTCATGAATAAATAAATAGATCTTAAAAAAAGAAAATCATGAGGAAGAGAGAATACGTTTACAGTACTGTACCATATTGATAAAAAATCTGCATGTAAGTGGACCTGCATAGTTAAAACCCATGTTGTTGAAAGACCAAATGTACATTTAGATAAAGAATTTTAAAAGGTGAATACAGTTTCTGCAATGTTAATATGTGATATGAATATTTTGCATACAAACTGCCCCTCAAATATTAGAGATATACATCATGGTATGTTATATATACACATGAATTTTTAAAGCAAGCATGCTATTACAGAAAATATAACAACACTCAAAATATGCCCTGTTGCAGGAGAGAGAATCTTGGTAAGAAATGAAAGGGTGAAAACTAGGGTAATAATAGAGAAAAAGGGGTAAAGGGAAAAATAGAACAGAAAAAATAAAAAAATAGAAACAAGTCCCAAGGAGAAGGTGAGGGTAATTTTCTGGCAAAAGGCATTAGATGAAGAAAGCTTTGATGTCACCAAACACTAAGCATATGAAGTTGTCTAGATGAAGGTAGCCTTTATTTGCTCCTAATATAGGAGCAAATATATTTTCTATATTTTCTATTTTCTAATAGAAATATATTTTCTATTTTGATTTTAAACTTCTTTTAATTTTTTAATTGGAGTTCAATTTGCCAACATATAGCATAACACCCAGTGCTCATCCCGCCAAGTGCCCCCCTCAATGCTGGTCACCCAGTCACCCCAACCCCCGCCCACTTCCCTTTCCACCACCCCTTGTTAATTTCCCAGACTTAGGTGTCTCTCATGTTCTGTCATCCTCACTGATATTTTCACTCATTTTCTCTCCTTTCCCTTTATTCCCTTTCACTAATTTTTATATTCCCCAAATGAATAAGACCATATAATGTTTGTCCATCTCCAATTGACTTATTTCACTCAGCATAATACCCTCCAGGTCCATCCACATTGAAGCAGATGGTGGGTATCTGTCGTTTCTAATGGCTGAGTAATATTCCATTGTATACATAGACCACATCTTCTTTATCCATTCATCTTTCGATGGACACCAAGGCTCCTTCCACAGTTTGGCTATTGTGGACATTGCTGCCATAAACATTGGGGCGCAGGTGATTTTAAACTTCTTAAAAGCCTGGGATGCTTTGTTACCACTGCATTCGTCTTTCTCAGTGCCTATTATAATGCCTTACATAGAGTAGGCATTTAGCAAATAATTATTTACACAAATGAAACTACACTGTTTTCTTCACACATTCAATTTGGAACAGTCCCTACTGACTTCTGATGGTTACGAGGTATGATGCTTATGGTAGCCCTTGGATAATTGTTTATAGTTATAACCATTTTCTTTAACATTGATAAGAGGAAATAATAATATTGCTCCTAGAAATATACCCCAAATAGGCAAACACTTGAAACTATATTTGCTGTAAAGCAAATGCAAATGTATTTAATAAGATTCCAATTCAGAAGGCACATTGCTTCCTGCAAACCTTCAGCTATCTTCCAAGAACTGATAACTTACAGACTAACCCAGGAGAAGGTATAACAGAAGCATAATTGAATAATATTACAAGATCTTAATCATACAATGCATTTAATTCCAAGGGCAACAGATTGATTTTAAGTGAAAAAAATTCCTAAATCTTGCTTTATTGCTGAAGAACATCAATATATACAAGGCTTTTTAATGCTCTAAGTTTTTCTTGTTCCTTATTGAATGCACTGTGGATATGATCCTGCTAATGGTTAATAACTGCAAGTACAATGCATCTTAATACTATTGTATATCTGAATTTGCTAAGAGATTAAAAATTTGCTGAATGAAAGGGCATGATTTCTGTAACTTTCCTCCATGTAATGAATGAAGTAAATATCACATTCTTTTACATGCTAACACATTTTAATTAAATTGCTTCAACAATTAATCAAAATGTTTCATTTTATAGATGAGAAAGGTTAAATTATTTCCCCCACATCAAATAGCTGTCAAAAGAAGAAATCCAAAGATTTCATATGATTATATGAACTTTATTTTCTTAAACTGTATCATCTACTAAATGATATTAATACTCAAGGTTTATTATTATTTCCATTATGCAAGGAATGTATTTCTTAGATTTTTAGCTGGGGTTTTGAGAGCATAACCAATGGCAGAAATATTATAGGGGGCTTATAGGCAAGTGTAAGAAATATTAGTAACATACAAGATGGATAACTAAAACTACAGACTAGGATATGCCAGCTACCAGGTACAGACATTGAATGTTAGCCAGGTTTGGTGCAATAAAAATTTTTTTATCACTGCACCCCCCCACCAAACTACTCCACACCTCTCCCACACACACACACACATATATAAACATTCATACACATACAGTAAATGAAGAAAAAGTTCTAGGCTTGGCATGGTGTGGTATGTACCTTTCTACTAGGGGAGAACAGATACTGAAAAACGATGGACACCCCCCCAAAAATATGCTAAATTTCAGAGTATTGGAACTGACCAGTTTGATCAAACACAATTATGAGGACTTATTGGCAGACTTTTGGAGCCACCGAATATTTCAAGATACTTATTTAGCTGAGACCTTCATTTTCCCAACTGTAGCTTTCTTACTTTCTTCTTCCAGTTGATCACAGGATACTTAGATATATACCTATGCATCAAAATGTAAAGATGCTCTGTTTCTGCAATAATTTTAAGTGCAGGATGCTTGCATAAGAGTAAATGAGGTGCATTGTACTACTAACTTTCAAATATATGGATGCCAGCACATCAGGTTCCTTCCATTTAGGTTAAGTTTAAGCATAAACTTAATGTTTCTTTTTTTTTTGTGTGTGTGTATGTGTGTGTGTGTGTGTGTGTGTGACAGAGGGAAGAGGACAAGGAGAGAGGGGGACTGAGAGCAAGAGATGGGGGGACAGAGAACAAGCATAAAGAACTCGAGCACATAAAGCTTCACTGAGACTTAATTAAAAATTAAAGAGGTGATATTTATTCTTTTCCAAGAAATATAATAGAAAATATAACTAGAAATCAACATTTTCCTTTATTGCCAACCCAATATCTGAATTAGTCCTGTGTCTGATAAGACCTCAAGAACATGTTCGGGATTATGTTCCCATGTTCCACTCTCATTGTCTTCCATGAGCTTTGGCTTGTTTGCTTTTCAGTCAGAGATAATGGCACAGTTCACGTGTGACTTGCTAGGCTGGCAAAGTACTGATATGACCAATTAGTTGGATCCCTCTGGAAATATCAATAATATACTCAGAATCTTGTGTTGCTAAGTCAGTCTGTCTTACTCACTCTCCTTTATTTCTTAATTAAT
Organism: Vulpes lagopus; assembly: GCF_018345385.1. Classification (NCBI taxonomy): domain Eukaryota; kingdom Metazoa; phylum Chordata; class Mammalia; order Carnivora; family Canidae; genus Vulpes; species Vulpes lagopus. The sequence goes on along the minus strand of NC_054828.1, from coordinate 92,623,468 downwards.
TGAGCCAGAAGGAAGGGATATATATGTAAAAATACATATATATTTGTTATTTGCATATAAATTGGAAATTATTCTTTTCCCCTCCATGGGGTCACAAATAATGTTTCCTCTACTTGTGTCGGAACAACAATCTCCATCTTTAGATGAGGCCTGTCCAAATTATTGGAAAATTATAACATTTGCTGACAGCCTGCTTAGAAGTGATCAATCAAATTTCCCCAAGAGAAAATTGTATTTTTAAAGGAAGCTTTATAACTTTGATGGCTTCAAAGGTCAAGTTATTTCTTTTCTTCAACTTAAGGACATATCTTGGAGTCAATCAATTTTAATTCAACATAAGACCTTAGTCCCCTCTTTCACCTCCTACATTAACTAACATAATTAAAGCTGCATTGCTATGCAAAATGCTGATTACCTTTTTCTGGTGGACAAAGTACTGCATCTGGATTTTCCTTTTTTTTTTTTTTTCAATTTTCATCACTTTGAAAGCTATTCTTCTTGTACTGAACACAAAATAAAAACAATTACCCAATACACTTTAGCATTTGATAATGAGTTTCGAGGCTTTCCCACCTCCATCTTTCAGGCATGGAACTAGTTGAGTTGTAGTGAGTGGTAGCTTCCTAGGACGGTGTCTAGTGAGTCCTTGCTTTTGAAGACTTAGTGAAAGTCATAGAAAAGATCGACTCTCTGAGATAGAGCTCAACACCCTTTAAAACTCTGTCTTTTGACTTTCTCCTTCTCTGCTTTTAACACTATGAACATTATCCTGAATTAGACTGACTTGATATTTTATTTCTTCATAATACTTCCCATGATGTTTTCTGGAATTCCCAGTGACTTTCCTTACTTTTATCTTAGACCTCCACTAACTGATTCAGATAGATTCCCATTCTTCCATTTCTTCAGTGCTCGAAGCCCAGTGCAATTTTGCTTCTCCAACAGTAACAGTAGTAGGCCTCACTGTACCTACTACATGCACCATTATACATCTAGAAATTCCTTAATACTAATGGAAAAATGCTGATACTTACTTTTAGAAAACAATTATATCTAGCAAAAAGTGAACTAAAATGTAAAATCAGGTTTTTCATTCCTAATGCAACATTAGGTAATGTTTGTGAAAATTCTATGAAAAATATTGAACACATGTAAAAAATATATAGATGTATGAAATTATGTATAAAGACATAAAAAGTGGAAACACATATGCATAAAACATATAAAAAGCTTTCCTATATATAATTCACACTGGACAAATGTTTTTCTATACCAAAGAAAAAATACAATATAAATAAGGAACATAAAATAATAAATAATTATATATAATTATATAATAATAGAATAAAATATAAAATTCTATGTACCAGAAATTTTGTGTTTTGACACATATAGAAATTTGGGAAGATACATATTTTTATATATCACATTCTCAGTGAAGTTTTACTATCTGTCTCATTAAATTGTGATCATTCCCCTCCTCTCCTTAGATCTGGTCTACCGTTCCTATTTTATTTTTATCTTAGTACTTACCGGCATCTAACATGTTACATACTGTTCTTGTTAATTTCTATTTGTGTATCTTTATGACAGGGACAAATCCTCCACAAGAACAGAAATTTTAATCTGTTTTGTTCACAGCTGTGTCTGTAACACCTAGAAGAGTATATGGTAAGTGCTTAACAAATATCCTTTTATATTTTTAATGATGATGCTTTTAATGATGCACCATTTATGGCATTCTTAGTATATGCCAAGTATTCATAATCTCATTTAATTTTCACAAAAAATATGCTTAAGTTGATATTATTCACATTTTTAATATTGGAGAATATTGATATTAGTGTTTTTAAGTTATCTGACTAAGGTCATATTGTGGGAGAATATCACCTCAGACGCATATATGCTCAATGTGAAAATTCATGTTTTTATGCACTGAACGCTTTCAGCTTCAAGATATAGAGAGCACATAAGAGGTTTTGCATCTTTGCTGAAGTTGCTTATGCTACTAAACCTGTTAATACGTATTTATATTCAGGATTTCTGCTAGAATTAGGTAGGTTATTGAATCACTAAAGTGAGAAAATAGTTGATTCTAACAAAGGTGAAACAAAAAAGGGAATTTAAGTACTATTTTAACGAATTCATTTGTCAGAATGCATTAATAATCACAGGGAACAATCTGAGCGATGAGTTCATTCCTCTAAATCACAATGATGTCAGTCCAGATTTTCTTTTTCTCCCTTCAAATGTGTATGAATATAGATCTTCAGGAAAGTGTAATCAACCTTACAGAACAAAAGTAACAAAACAATAACAACAAAAAACCAAGTGATATGAATTTTTAACTTTCTTTTCATTAAGTTACATTTCCTGTGTCATTTTTAATAATACATTCAACTTTTATTTATATGTTATAATAATTAAGTTTATTCATTTTACTCCTTCAGTTATGACATGCTTATTGCTTAAAACATGCCAGATATTCTTCTTAGGATTGGCGATGTAGCAGAGAACAAAGTTGAAAATACTTTCCTCTCCCTCAAAGCTTATATTTTAGTAGTTTTTTTTTTTTTTCTTAGTTCAGGTTAAATTATTTTGTGAGACCAACTGGTAGGATTCTTCTCTGTTCTATTTTTGTTCTTCTCTTCTTCACTGAGTCCAAAGCCATAAGAATTTTCATTCAAATTTTTATATTTTATACTAACTAAGTTTAAACAAAGAAAAACATGCAAAATTCTTTCCACCCACTTTATTTTGATGAATCCACTAACTGTATGATTCTTTTTCTTTTTTATCAGTTAATTAGAGCATAATTAATTCATGTTTCTTCTTCAAAGACATTTGTTTTATTTGAGACCAACCTCATAAACTTCAAATTTTATCTTCTACTATTTTAGGAAGCTGAAGGAAATTTGTCTAAATTATACACCTGAATAAAGATTTAAACCAAAACAAAAAAGAAAGAATCTCACAAAGACATTACAAAGGATCGCTACCTAGCTGTTATTTTTAATATTTGATACTGATTTTTTTTAGTTGTTACACTCTTTAGAAATATTTCTCAGTAACCTAACTGGATTTTAGAATCAATTAACTATCAAATGACACTAAACTTCCAATTATTTATGATAAAAACCACTCAAATTTCTGACTAAAACATTATTATTATGTCTTTTTTTCATTGTTGTTATTTCTGTCCACAGAGAAGTGGAGCATTAAATACAATGGTAGGTTATTTTGGGTAGTGTCCCATATTTGAATCAAATTGTGGAGCCATTGTTGAGCAACTCAGCAATATTAGTTAAGTGAACTAACTTGCATTAGTAAAGTCTTCAACTCAACAATAGAATATTGTGAAATTTATATAATTATTTTGAGGTTTGAGGTAAAAGAATGTAGTAAAGAAGCCAAAAGTTATAGCAGTTAATATCGTCATCATCATCATTACTAAGTTTCAATGCTTTTACCCACATCATCATCATTATCATCACTATCAATGCTTTTATTCCACTAACTAGTATCATTAACTATCACTAAATATCAATGCTTTTATCCCACAAACTAATACAGGATGTATAGGGAAACATGACTAGATTCAGACATCATGGCAAGTTGATTTAGCTCTACATGTTATCCTCAATATGATATCTATCCTGCTAATTAGATATAAAGAAGTTTCGGTTGTTCTGGGGCATCTGGATGGCTCAGTCGGTTGAGTATCAGGCTTGATTTCAGCTCAGGTCAAAATCTTAGGGTCATAGGATCGAGCCCCCAGTCGGGCTCCATGCTCAGCATGGAGTCTGCTTGTCCCTCTTCCTCTGCTCCTCCTTCTTGCTCACACACACACTCTCTTTCTCAAATAAATAAATAAATCTTTTTTTTTTTAAATTCAGCTCTTCTGCTTTCTTGTAAGTGCAGATTCTTTACCATGTTTCTTATAATCAAAGACTAAAGAAAAAGGAGCAATTCAGTATCTCAAAATCCAGCAATGCTACTGGAGATGATGCATTATAAAAGTTTAATTGAAGCCTTAATTCCCCTCTTAAAATAAGTTTCTAAAATCATACACTTAACTAGAATAAGAGGTAACCTGCAAAGCAGAATAAATATCTGTTAAATAGTGTTTATTCACTGATGTGATTAAGTGAGGTAACCATGCTGCATGAAGGTTTTCCTAAGCAGAGAGCATTTTCTTAAAGCATGTGGTTAATGGTGGTCTATCTCTGACAGATCACTATGATGAAACTGATAAAGACAATTAGTGCAAAACCTTTTAGCTTTCATATACTGGCCCCTTGGAGATAAAACAAGAGATCCTCAGCTAGTCTCATTAACAGCTGGAGGTTCCTCTGTAGGCAGAGGAACCAGCATAAGGAAAAGCCTTGGGTTAGAAGGTCTGAAGTTGTGTCTGTGGGTGAATACTCTGGTGTTAGTAGACCGTAGATATGCTAACTAGAAGGGAGGACTGAGACTAAGCATATAGCATCTAGTTGCTAAAGTGACTTGAATAATTGCAATTACCAGTGAATGGTACCTTTCCTTACTGTTTGCCTACTGGATACTGACTAGAGAAAAGGAGTTAGGGGACTGTGAGCACTGAGGGGTGTGAGGTTGAGCCAAGTTGAAAAGATATTGGAGAATTGTCAGAGTGGTTGAAGGAAGTCAGTATGTTTAACCTTATACATGAAAAATGTAAATGTGGGAGGAGGGGCAAGATGGCAGAAGAGTAGGGTCCCCAAATCACCTGTCCCCACCAAATTACCTAGATAACCTTCAAATCATCCTGAAAATCTACGAATTCGGCCTGAGATTTAAAGGGAGAACGGCTGGAATGCTACAGTGAGAAGAGTTCGAGCTTCTATCGAGGTAGGAAGACCGGGGGGAAAACAAAGAAACAAAAGGCCTCCAAGGGGGACGGGCCCCGCGAGGAGCCGGGCTCAGGCCGGGGCGAGTGTCCCCAGGACAGGAGAGCCCCGCCCGGGAGAAGCAGGAGCTGCACCAACCTTCCAGGGGGGAAAGCGGCCCGCAGGGAGTTGGAGCAGGACCCAGGCGGGCGGGGATGCCCTCGGGCTCCCTGGGACAGTAACAGGCACTTGCGCCCCGGGAGAGTGCTCCGAGCTCCCTAAGGGCTGCAGCTCGCACGGCGGGACCCGGGAGCAGCTCGGAGGGGCTCGGGCGGCAGCTCCGCGGAGGGGGCTGCGGGGCGGGAGCGCGAATCCAACAGCGCAGGCCCCGGGGCACAGGGCGCCGGGACACAGCCCAGGATCCGGCCTCCCCTGGGACAGGAAGAGGACTGGAGGGCCCAGGACAGCAAGGACGTTCCTACCCTGAGCTGAGCAGATCAGCGGCCCGCCCCGGAGCCTCCAGGCCCTGCAGACGGAGAGCCCCGGAGATACTGCAGGAGCTGACTCCAGGGATTCAGAGCTGGCCCCACCACTGCGGTTGTTCCTCCTGGGGCCTCACGGGGTGAACAACCCCCACTGAGCCCTGCACCAGGCAGGGGGCAGAGCAGCTCCCCCAAGTGCTAACACCTGAGAATCAGCACAGCAGGCCCCTCCCCCAGAAGACCAGCTAGACGGACCAGTCCCAGGGGAAGTCAAGGGACTTAAAGTATACAGAATCAGAAGATACTCCCACGTGTTTTTTGTTTTGTGTTTTTTTTTCTTTCTTTCTTATTGATTTCTGATTGCTTCCCCCACCCCCCCTTTTTTCACCTTTCTTTCTTTTTCTTTCTCTTTTTCTTCTCTTTTTTCCCTTTGTTTCTTCTTTCTCTTTTTTCTTTTCTCTTTTCTTTCCTTCTCTCTCTCTCTTTTTCTCCTTTTCCCAATACAACTTGTTTTTGGCCACTCTGCACTGAGCAAAATCACTAGAAGGAAAACCTCACCTCAAAAGAAAGAATCAGAAACAGTCCTCTCTCCCACAGAGTTACAAAATCTGGATTACAATTCAATGTCAGAAAGCCAATTCAGAAGCACTATTATACAGCTACTGGTGGCTCTAGAAAAAAGCATAAAGGACTCAAGAGATTTCATGACTGCAGAATTTAGATCCAATCAGGCAGAAATTAAAAATCAATTGAATGAGATGCAATCCAAGCTAGAAGTCCTAACGACGAGGCTTAACGAGGTGGAAGAAAGAGGGAGTGACATAGAAGACAAGTTTATGGCAAAGAGGGAAACTGAGGAAAAAAGAGACAGACAACTAAGAGACCATGAAGACAGATTAAGGGAAATAAACGACAGCCTGAGGAAGAAAAACCTACGTTTAATTGGGGTTCCCGAGGGCGCTGAAAGGGCCAGAGGGCCAGAATATGTATTTGAACAAATCATAGCTGAAAACTTTCCTAATCTGGGAAGGGAAACAGGCATTCAGATCCAGGAAATAGAGAGATCCCCCCTAAAATCAATAAAAACCGTTCAACACCTCGACATTTAATAGTGAAGCTTGCAAATGCCAAAGATAAAGAGAAGATCCTAAAAGCAGCAAGAGAAAAAAGGTCCCTGACTTTTATGGGGAGGAATATTAGGGTAACAGCAGACCTCTCCACAGAACCTGGCAGGCCAGAAAGGGCTGGCAGGATATATTCAGGGTCATAAATGAGAAGAACATGCAAGCAAGAATACTTTATCCAGCAAGGCTCTCATTCAAAATGGAAGGAGAGATAAAGAGCTTCCAAGACAGGCAGGAACTGAAAGAATATGTGACCTCCCAACCAGCTCTGCAAGAAATTTTAAGGGGGACTCTCAAAATTCCCCTTTAAGAAGAAGTCCAATGGAACAATTGACAAAAACAAGGACTGAATAGATATCATGATGACACTAAACTCATATCTGTCAATAGTAACTCTGAAAGTGAACGGGCTTAATGACCCCATTAAAAGGCGCAGGGTTTCAGACTGGATAAAAAAGCAGGACCCATCTATTTGCTGTCTACAAGAGACTCATTTTAGACAGAAGGACACCTACAGCCTGAAAATAAAGGTTGGATAACCATTTACCATTCAAATGGTCCTCAAAAGAAAGCAGGGGTAGCCAACCTCATATCAGATAAACTAAAATTTACCCCAAAGACTATAGTGAGAGATGAAGAGGGACTCTATCTCAGACTCAAAGGATCTATCCAACAAGAGGACTTAACAATCCTCAATACATATGCCCCAAATGTTGGAGCTGCCAAATATTTAAACCAATTAATAACCAAAGTGAAGAAATACTTAGATAATAATACTCTTATCCTTGGTGACTTCAATCTAGCTCTTTCTTTCTACCCTCGATAGGTCTTCTAAGCACAACATCTCCAAAGAAACGAGAGCTTTAAATGATACACTGGACCAGAAGGATTTCACAGATATCTCCAGAACTTTACATCCAAACTCAACTGAACACATATTCTTCTCAAGTGCACATGGAACTTTCTCCAGAATAGACCACATACTAGGTCACAAATCGGGTCTGAACCGATACCAAAATATCGGGATAGTCCCCTGTATATTCTCAGACCATAATGCCTTGAAATTAGAACTAAACCACAACAAGAAGTTTGGAAGGACCACAAACACGTGGAGGTTAAGGACCATCTTGCTAAAAGATGAAAAGGTCAACCAGGAAATTTTTTTTTTATTTTTTTTTAAATTTTTTTATTTATTTATGATAGTCACAGAGAGAGAGAGAGAGAGAGAGGCAGAGACACAGGCAGAGGGAGAAGCAGGCTCCATGCACCGGGAGCCCGATGTGGGATTCGATCCTGGGTCTCCAGGATCGCGCCCTGGGCCAAAGACAAGCGCCAAACCGCTGCGCCACCCAGGGATCCCGGTCAACCAGGAAATTAAGGAAGAATTAAAAAGATTCATGAAAACTAATGAGAATGAAGATACAACCGTTCAAAATCTTTGGGATGCAGCAAAAGCAGTCCTGAGGGGGAAATACATCGCAATACAAGCATCCATTCAAAAACTGGAAAGAACTCAAATTCAAAAGCTCACCTTACACATAAAGGAGCTAGAGAAAAAGCAGCAAATGGACCCCACGCCCAGCAGAAGAAGAGAGTTAATTAAAATTCAAGCAGAACTAAATGAAATCGAGACCAAAAGAACTGTGGAACAGATCAACAGAACCAGGAGTTGGTTCTTTGAAAGAATTATTAAGATAGATAAACCATTAGCCAACCTTATTAAAAAGAAGAGAGAGAAGACTCAAATTAATAAAATCATGAATGAGAAAGGAGAGATCACTACCAACACCAAGGAAATACAAACAATTTTAAAAACATATTATGAACAGCTGTACGCCAAAAAACTAGGCAGTCTAGAAGAAATGGACGCATTCCTGGAAAGCCACAAACTACCAAAACAGGAGCAGGAAGAAATAGAAAACCTGAACAGGCCAATAACCAGGGAGGAAATTGAAGCAGTCATCAAAAACCTCCCAGGACACAAGAGTCCAGGGCCAGATGGCTTCCCAGGGGAATTCTATCAAACATTTAAAGAAGAAATCATACCTATTCTACTAAAGCTGTTTGGAAAGATAGAATGTATGGAGTACTTCCAAATTCGTTCTATGAGGCCAGCATCACCATAATTCCGAAACCAGACAAAGACCCCACCAAAAAGGAGAATTACAGACCAATATCCCCGATGAACATGGATGCAAAAATTCTCAACAAGATACTAGCCAATAGGATCCAACAACACATTAAGAAAATTATTCACCATGACCAAGTAGGATTTATCCCCGGGACACAAGGCTGGTTCAACACTCGTAAAACCATCAATGTGATTCATCAGATCAACAAGAGAAAAACCAAGAACCATATGATCCTCTCATTAGATGCAGAGAAAGCATTTGACAAAATACAGCATCCATTCCTGATCAAAACTCTTCAGAGTGTAGGGATAGAGGGAACTTTCCTCGACATCTTAAAAGCCATCTACGAAAAGCCCACAGCAAATATCATTCTCAATGGGGAAGTACTGGGAGCCTTTCCCCTAAGATCAGGAACAAGACAGGGATGTCCACTCTCACCACTGCTATTCAACATAGCACTGGAAGTCCTCGCCTCAGCAATCAGTCAACAAAAAGACATTAAAGGCATTCAAATTGGCAAAGAAGAAGTCAAACTCTCCCTCTTTGCCGATAACATGATACTCTACATAGAAAACCCAAAAGCCTCCACCTCCACCCCAAGATTGCTAGAACTCATACAGCAATTTGGTAGCATGGCAGGATACAAAATCAATGCCCAGAAATCAGTGGCATTTCTATACACTAACAATGAGACTGAAGAAAGAGAAATTAAGGAGTCAATCCCATTTACAATTGCACCCAAAAGCATAAGATACCTAGGACTAAACCTAACCAAAGAGGTAAAGGATCTATACCCTAAAAACTATAGAACACTTCTGAAAGAAATTGAGGAAGACACAAAGAGATGGAAAAATACTCCATGCTCATGGATTGGCAGAATTAATATTGTGAAAATGTCAATGTTACCCAGGGCAATTTACGCGTTTAATGCAATCCCTATCAAAACACCATGGACTTTCTTCAGAGAGTTAGAACAAATTATTTTAAGATTTGTGTGGAATCAGAAAAGACCCCGAATAGCCAGGGGAATTTTAAAAAAGAAAACCTTAGCTGGGGGCATCACAATGCCAGATTTCAGGTTGTACTACAAAGCTGTGGTCATAAAGACAGTGTGGTACTGGCACAAAAACAGACACATAGATCAATGGAACAGAATAGAGAATCCAGAAGTGGACCCTGAACTTTATGTTCAACTAATATTTGATAAAGGTGGAAAGACTATCCATTGGAAGAAAGACAGTCTCTTCAATAAATGGTGCTGGGAAAATTGGACATCCACGTGCAGAAGAATGAAACTGGACCACTCTCTTTCACCATACACAAAGATAAACTCAAAATGGATGAGAGATCTAAATGTGAGACAAGATTCCATCAAAATCCTAGAGGAGAACACAGGCAACACCCTTTTTGAACTCGGCCACAGTAACTTCTTGCAAGATACATCTACAAAGGCAAACGAAACAAAAGCAAAATTGAACTATTGGGACTTCATCAAGATAAGAAGCTTTTGCACAGCAAAGGATACAAAGCTAAGAGACAACCTACAGAATGGGAGAAGGTATTTGCAAATGACATATCAGATAAAGGGCTAGGTTCCAAAATCTTTAAAGAACTTATTAAACTCAACAGCAAAGAAACAAACAATCCAATCATGAAATGGGCAAAAGACATGAAGAGAAATCTCACAGAGAAGACATGGACATGGCCAGCACGCACATGTGAAAATGCTCCGCATCACTTGCCATCAGGGAAATACAAATCAAAACCACAATGAGATACCACCTCACACCAGTGAGAATGGGGAAAATTAACAAGGCAGGAAACCACAAATGTTGGAGAGGATGTGGAGAAAAGGGAACCCTCTTACACTGTGGGTGGGAATGTGAACTGGTGCAGCCACTCTGGAAAACTGTGTGGACGTTCCTCAAAGAATTAAAAATAGACCTGCCCTACGACCCAGCAATTGCACTGTTGGGGATTTACCCTAAAGATTCAGATGCTATGAAATGCCGGGACATCTGCACCCCGATGTTTCTAGCAGCAATGTCCACAATAGCCAAACTGTGGAAGGAGCCTCAGTGTCCATCGAAAGATGAATGGATAAAGAAGCTGTGGTCTATGTATACAATGGAATATTACTCAGCCATTAGAAACGACAAATACCCACCATTTGCTTCAACGTGGATGGAACTGGAGGGTATTATGCTAAGTGAAGTAAGTCAATCGGAGAAGGACAAACATTATGTGTTCTCATTCATTTGGGGAATATAAATAATAGTGAAAGGGAATATAAAGGAAGGGAGATGAAATGTGTGGGAAATATCAGGAAGGGGGACAGAACATAAAGACTCCTAACTCTGGGAAACGAACTAGGGGTGGTGGAAGGGGAGGAGGGCGGGGGGTGGGGGGAGAATGGGTGACGGGCACTGAGGGGGACACCTGACGGGATGAGCACTGGGTGTTATTCTGTATGTTGGTAAATTGAACACCAATAAAAATGAATTTATTAAAAAAAAAAGAAAATGTAAATGTTAATTTAGGAAATCTGTTAGGGATATTCAGTTAATTAATTCACACACTCATTTATTTAGTCACAAGATCCAACAGAGTTCTGTCCTCTAGGCATGGACTAGGTATTAGGGGAGCATTAATCACCTTATCCTCATGGCAGGTAAGAATCTCAGCTATTCCTAGTTCTGGGTTATCAAGCATGGCCTAGCCTCCTCACATATTCCTTTTGTAGCTTTGGATTGAGGCCCAGGAATCAGTATGTCTAAAATATTCCAAATGTGGAGACAGAAGAACATTGGTATCAACTCATCACACCATTTTATCTGTGCAACTGAATGTACTTGGATGCAAAGTCCTCAGTGGCGCTTGTCTTCAAATCCTTGGCCTTCCCTTCACTGTACACACATAGTTCTAAGCCTGGCATAGGTCCACTGATCGATTCTGTTTTAGTTTCATAGATGGCACTGGCATTCAGTCAGGTCAAGATTAATTCTGTTTCCAGTCCTACATAGAAACCTAGCTTTAATTATTTCCAAATGTCAAACTGTGCATCATTGGGTAATGTTTTTGACAAGGATGGTCATTTAATAAATTCATTCACTGCTCATTTATTACCCAAATTACCCAGTGCATTTCTGTTCTGAGAACTGTGCCTCAGCAGTCACATCTGTAAAACAGAGATGATCCTAATATTTATCTTTTATTGTTGTGGGAGTCAAGAGTTCTTAACACAATGCCTAGTATAGAATATATTTTCTAAAATATGAGCTAATAATAATAAAGATGGTACTAGGTTTTCTGTTTCTTCTGATTAAGGAATAAAAAAATCCTAATTTTAGCAATTAGGTTTTTGTCTTGATTCTCAAATGGTTGACTATTCTGTTTCTTTGCTTGCTTCCTCTGAAACCGTAACATAACCTCTCTAGGTATAGAGTAGTTTTCCTAACTGAAATTATAGAAAGACAGAAATTCCAGTTTTTGTCTCCTAATTGGCAATTTGGAGATGCAGGGGTTTATGTATAGAAGATGGTTTGTATTTAATAGGCCAAATTGCAACAGTATGTAGTACCCTGCTTGTCTACCAGTATATGTTTCCAGAGCTCTCACTATTGTACCTCTTCCAACATGATTATCTTTCACTGAGCACTTGTCATATGCTACAGAGTACACAGAATTAATTGTAGCTACATATGGCTTATCTACCATCCCTCACATTTTATGGATTAAGAGGAGGAACCTGAGATTAAAGTGACATGTTCAAAGTAACAAAACCAATGTGGTAGCTATGATTCCAACATAACTTTTGTCAAACCTGAAAGCCATATTCTTTCTGTGGCTATGAATACAAAACTATTTCAATATCTTAGAGTGCACTCATTTTCTAACTGTTTAAATTGATTTGTCAGTTGGAAGTTGGGGTTTAATGTGCTGAATTCCTAGAACACTACTTACATTTGTACAAATAGTTTATAATTTTTACAGTAACTTTGTATAATGTATTATTCTTTGACTGAATGTATAGGTTGTAAGGGGTGTCTCTCCCTTTCTTCCACAAAAGGAATAAGTACAACAAGGAATATCTTAACCCTAATATAAATACTAATTCCCATACCCTTCACTTATCATTTGGTATAAGTAACTAAGGACAAGATTATATGGTTACTCAATCCATGGGACCCTTTTTAGAAGGATTTTAGAAGGATGGGATTTTAGGAAAAAATTAAATATTAAAGAGAAAACATCTTTAGCAAAGGACTCCTAACGGAGAAAAGGTTTCACAAAAGAGGAATCAAGTGTGGCTCCAGCAATTTAACCATTTTAGGCACTCCTAAAATCAATAATCTTATATAACTATGGTCCCTAAAACATATCACTTCTACTCCAGAATTAGACTAGGTCGACTATAAATACAATATGGGACCCAAGAAAAAGGAGAGATTACCTCCCTCTCCATTGAAGAGACCCTAAACAAAATGTGAAGAGCCTTCTCTCATAGGGAGCTACAGGGAGCCCTAAAACAAACCGCCAGGTGATAATACTATACAGGAAGCACTAATGGAAGCTGGATGCTTATTTCACCAACTGGCCTCATCATTGAACACTAGAGACTGTGTACTGTCAGTCTATTCAAAAACATTTCCTAATAATATCCTCATGAAAGAAAATAGAATTGAATGTCTTCATGTAAACTTGATTTACCCTATAGGGTCACATATTCCATATGCACATGCATTCAAGAGTAATAAGCTATAGCATGTTCCAAGTAAGATTAAATGACTTAAAGAGTTGGAAAAAATGACATTATATACTAGATGATTCCACATCACTCATTTTAATATAATACAAAGAAATTCATATTAAGGGGTAAAAACTATAGAACAAGTCTGCACTGAAAATACTTCTGTAATACTAAGAATAAAGTCTGGCAGGATGATGAACAACAGATTTAAATCAAAGAGCAATTAGGTGATCACTTGCTGAGATAATAGTAGGTAACATAACATAATACATAGGAATGGTTTTTCATGCACCAGAAGATGCTGGTGAAGACAATCTTCAGAAGCATATCTGATTATTCCTCAAACCTACATAAAGATATGGACACCCAGTGTGATATGCACCTGTTTATCCATTTCAAATGTAACTCAATCATTTAAAAATACTTATTATTTAGATTTCCCATATAATACCTTTTCAGAATTTCTCAGACTTCCCCAAACTTCACTTTTCAAGTTTTCCTTCCTCTCTCTCTCTGATTAGACAGATTATTAATATACAGTAATAATTATGAAACATGAGAAGATATTTTGATATTACATATATATACTTAGGGATAAATCATGAATATTATATTTGCTAAGCATAACATGAAAAATTATATCTGGAAAAAATTCTTTGTTTTCCTCTGCTGCATTCTTTAATAGAAGAACTTCTAGTTATGAGTTGTTTTTTGTTTGGTTGTCTGTTTTGTTTTGTTTTGTTTTTAAACACTGGAATGACTTTGAAATAAAAAGATGTGGAAGCAGAGAATAACCCGAAGCTCTTTTAACAATTTAGGATCTTCAGGACTGCTGGCTAAAGACCGATTCATCTGGCTCTTCTCTACCCACTTTATGATCTTTTCAGTGTTCTTTGACAATAACCTTACATATTCAATATCTTGAATTGTCGAGTTGATTCTGCCCTCCTGGGCTGCTGACTTCACTGCTAGTTTTCTGCTGTGTTCCAAATCAATTCAGGCAACCAGTATTTTTTTTTGTCACCCAAACCAAGCCCTGATTATTAATTATTTCTTAGTAACTTCTCAGAACTGGCCAAATTACTTAATGAAAGTGGATATCTACATATTATGCTTTTAATACACACACCAACACACACACACACTTTTGTAAGGGTGAAGGAGAACTACAACAAACATATTAATTGTTTCTAAGTAGCTAAGTGCTACACGGCATGGCAGTAAGTCTAGAGGTCTAGAGGCTGTAAGTCTTGAGGTCTAGATAGAAGTAAAAGGTTTGGAATGTTCCAGTAATAAAGGGATATGCAGAAGATAGAGGTTTCATTGGAATGCAAGATCAATTATCTATTATATTCAGTTTCAGTCATTTTACGTTGTCCCTTGCCTACCATGCCCATCCCAAAGGCCTTTAAATATGAGTGTTCCAAGAAGCAGTTAATTGGTATTTTTTATTATAGAAAATGTTTTTTTTTTCACAACTTTTTATTGTTTTCATGTAACTTTACCGGTGGGGATGCATCAGGTTCTGCCCTAAGCACCATGGCTTCTCTTGGCTTAAGTGCCTTTACATTCTAGTATATGTAGACAATTAATTTCAGGAGAATTAGTGGACAAGGAGGAAATATGCAATGTTGTTATTGTTTTTGTTGTTGTTGTTGTTACTTTTGGGTGACTAGCATTCCATTTCTCAGTTTTTTCACTAAGTACAACATGGCCCTATTCTAGGAGCATATCAAGGCAGTACCAAAGGCCAATGAAGAGAAAATGGGAGATTCTGTACATGATTGGATGGGGTGACTGGGTAACCGGCACTAAGGGGGGCACTTAATGGGATGAGCACTGGGTGTTATATGTTGGCAAATAGAACTCCAATAAAAATATACATATTAAAAAAAGAGAAATATAAAGTCAAACTCCATGGAAGATACAAAGGACAATATCATGGAGACATTAAAAGTCATGGTTCAGGGACACCTGGGTGGCTTAGTGGTTGAATGCCTACTTTTGGCTCAGGGTGTAATTCCAGAGTCCCAGGATCAAGTCCTGCATCAGTCGCCCTGCATGGAGCCTGCTTCTCCCTCTGCCTATGTCTCTGCCTCTCTCTCTGTGTGTCTCTCATGAATAAGTAAATAAAATCTTAAAAAAAATGTCATGGTTCAGAGACTGATGGAAAACTGACAGGTTTGCACATCCAGGTGCACCTGGGATGTGAACCAACAGCAATATAAGAAACCACAGTCAGAACTGACAAGCATGTTGGACCAAACATCCCCTTTAATAGCCTGGATCTGATGTGGCTTTAATAAGCAGCAAATAGGGGTGCCTGGGTGGCTCAGCTGACTAAGCATCCAACTCTTAGTTTTAGGCTCAGGGCATGATCTCAGTGTCATGGGTCTTTATCTCAGGGTTGTGTTCCATGCTGAGCAGGGAATCTGCTCAAGATTCTCTGTTCCTCTGCCCCTCCCCCTGCTTCTGTGTGTGCACTTTCCCGCTTTCTCTCCCTCTCTCTCCCTCCCTCCTAAATAAATAAATAAATACATAAATAAATAAATAAATATTTTTTAAAAAATAAGCAGCATATGCATTTTTCTGCATCCAAGTGTCTTAAAAGCACAGCCCAATTTTGTACTTGTCAAATAATCAATTCATCTTTTAACAACCACCTTGAATTGTACTTACTTCTTGGAAAAATTAGGAATTATTACATCAGGCAAGTGTGCTACTAGAATTGGTTTCAGATATACAATCAAATATCCTACTACTTAATTGTACACTTCTGCTGCATATGTGTGATCTTATTTTGCTACCATAATCTCAAGGTCAAATACCCATTCCTAGCTTAGAAATTCTCAGTAAATAGTAAGAGGATTTTAGTTCACTTGACCAATACCTGTAAACAGGTTGCAGAGATGACCATTTTAGAGGAAAACTAACAATACACATTTTGTGGAATTGAAAATTTTCATGTAGTTAATCATCAGTAACATATACTTGCTTGTCAACATAAACTCCAGAACACATTTTTTTTTTCAAAACTAGGAGTTAGAAAGTTATTTTTAAATACTTTTCAACATTCATTCTCAACCTAAGAAATTTACTGTCATTGCCCTATCTTCAGGGAAAATATCGGGGCAGCCAGTCAATGATTGCTTGCTTTCTGGACCATGAGTAATTCCATAGCAATTGTCTGCATGTTTGGAATAGTGGAGGATGGACAGCAGATTCATTGCTGGGAAATATAATCTCTGTAATGGCCTTTGTCACATTTTGCAGCATATAAAACATCCCTGGGAGACAAATATGACTCACTTAGTTTGCAGCTAGCTCTTTAGGCTTCATCTGTCTTCACAGATGTGTCAGTAAAGACACTAACAGCATGGTGGAGTGTGTTCTTCAGGGAAGTTTCATTTACTCTTTAATGCAACAGCCATTTATAAAATACTGCTAGAGAAAACAGTCATTTAAAAGAAACTCATCAGTGGCAATACCATCTCATTCTGAAAGCTGATACAAATGAACCAAGACAAAGCTGATTTAACTTCCTCAAAGATGTCCTCTTCTGATTATCCCCTTCCAGCATAGGAGAACAATCACAAAAGCTTAGAGAGGGAAGCTAATATTATCTTCTTTGCTCCTGATGCAGTTATGTGCTCCCACTAGAGGGCTTTCCTCTATGCAGTTAGCACACTGACCTTCAGCAAGCAAAGCCGACAATGCAACTCTTGACACCATTTTTCTATATGTTGCACCATAATTATCTTACTAGAAAAGATAAGAACATAACTGGTGATAGAAATATAAATGCCCTCTTTTGTGTGTGTGTATGTGTGTGTGTGTGTCTGCTTGTCCCTCTCCCTTCTCCTGCTTGAGGTCTCTCTGTCTGTCTCACTATTAAATAAACAAACAAATAGACAAACAAATAAATATATAAATAAATAAAATATTTTTTGAAAGAAAGAGGGAGAGAGAGAAACAGAGAGAGAGAGAGAGAGAGAGAGAGAGAGAGAGAGAATGGATGCCTATCTCCATTAAACAACCAGAGGTGGTTCTTTAACAACAACAACAACAACAACAACAACAAAAACGGTGAAAGTGGATGGGTTTTTCTCCATCTTCTCCAATTAATTTCACAATAGCTCAGATAGAAGTCACAGGAGAATGCATATTCTATCTTTTTCTGTGTGTGAGGGGCTTCCCTCCATAGGAAAGGTGTTTACTAGGAAAATGTACTTTAGCAGTACTCTTAGTTCACCATGCTTATCTTGCCCATTATGGGACTCAAGTTTTTAGATTAATCTCACTGACACCTTCTTCCTCAGGTTGTTTTTGATTTTCTTCTACTGAACCTTTGTTATGTAATGTCATTAATTTAATATTATAATAATAAAATAAATGATGAAATAATGGTAGAATTATTCTAGGCCAATATCAATAGCTGATAGTGGCTTAGAACACTATGAACTTTTGGAGTTTTGGCAGTTCCATCAAAACCAGCATACTGTTACCCAAAGAAGTTATTAGGTAGAAAGTTTTTAGGAAATAGTATAGATTTAAGACATTATTTTGGTATTTGGTTGCTTTTATTCATTTGGCATCATACAGCCATCCCTTGTCACTCTACTTTTCATTTTCACTTCAGATATAATTTCTTTGTCTCTGCCTCTGATGTGGGCCATGAGTTTCAAATCATCATAGTCCCCTTCTCCTGTATGATACAGTTCCTGGTTGTACCAAAAAAAATAAAATAAAATCTATCGTATATGCTAGATAGCAACCAGCTGAGGAATGGAAGCTCAAAATCATGGAAATACACACTGTATCTTAGAGAAACTTTTTTGTAGCTAACAGATAAGGTATTTATCAGTGTGTCAGCTAATCAGTAGAGATTTAGTCACTTCTGTGAGACAACTGCAACTATGAGATTTGAGAGGAGAGATGAGGAGAAGGCAACTGTGCAGTATTCTGTGCAGTATTCCAGGAATAGAATTCTTTCTGAGGAGA